>NC_038244.2:31038981-31171327 GCF_000004515.6 Glycine max
TATGGTAGGCAAAGATTTAGGAAGTACGGGCGGCCCCCATGATGTGCAAATTCAAAACGAGCACGCCTTCCCGTCATATGGCTTGCCTCTCAACTATACGCCACCCAATGTGGCGTACACTCCCAATAAGAATGTCAATAACTCCACTCCTATACCCATTGAAAGCCAGCAACCCCAAACTGATCATGCACATGTCTCTTAAACCGTGGAAGAGACCCATGAAATTCCCCATCACAATCTAGCCGACTTCGAGCCTTGGCTCGGATATACCACTGAAGGGCAAGCAGTTGGTGGTATACCCTACAAAACCCTTTGGAGGGCCCTCAGTATCACCCACAACTGCACCTCTTGCATTCCACAGCGGTTAAAAACCCTCATGACTATGGCAGGAATGGGAAAGTTGGATCATCTAGAGGAAAGGCTCAGGGCCATTGAAGGAGGTGAAGATTATGCCTTTGCTAACCTAGAAGAGTTGTTCCTAATACCCAAACATGGTCATTCCCAAGTTCAAGGTGCCGGACTTTGGCAAGTACAAGGGGACTACTTGCTCCAAGAACCGTCTAAAGATGTACTGTCGGAAGATGGGGGCATACGCAAAAGATGAGAAACTGCTGATACATTTTTCCTGAGAAAGTCTTACTAGGACAACTGTCGCCTGGTATACTAACTTAGGAACCTTCTTGAGTCCATTCTTGGAAGGACCTAATGGTTGCCTTCATTAAGCAGTGTCAGTACAATTCTGATATGGCTTCGGATAGGATGCAACTACAAAAAGCGTGCAAAAAGGGGGCACGAATCTTTCAAAGAATACGCCCAAAGATGGAGAGACTTGGCAACTCAAGTAGCACCCCCAAGAACAGAGAAAGAGATTATCACAATGATAGTAGACACGCGACCGGTGTTCTACTATGAAAAAATGGTGGGTTACACACCTTCAAGTTTTACAGATTTGGTCTTCGCCAGCAAAAAGATCGAAGTGGATCCGAAAAAGGCAAATTTGATCATCCTACTAGGACGACTGAGAAAACTGGGGCAAATAAAGAGGGTGAGGATAAGGGAGAAACCCATGCTGTGACTGCCATTCCTGTACGACCAAGTTTCCCACCAACCCAACAATATCTTTACTCAGCCAATAACAAACCTTCTCCTTACCCACCACCCAGTTATCCACAAAGGCCATCCCTAAATCTACCACAAAGTCTGTCTACCGCACTTCCAATGACGAACACCACCTTTAGCACAAACCAAAAACACCAACCAAGAAGTGAATTTTGCAGCGAGAAAGCCTGTAGAATTCACCCCAATTCCAGTGTCCTATGCTGACTTGCTCTCATATCTACTTGATAATTCAATGGTAGCCATAACCCTAGCCAAGGTTCATCAACCTCCACTTTTCTGAGGATACGACTCGAACGCAACGTGTGCTTATCGTGGAGGAGCCCTGGGGCATTCCATTGAGCATTGTATGACCCCGAAGCATAAAGTGTGAAGTCTAATTGATACGGGCTGGCTGAAATTTGAGGAGAATTGCGTGTAAATCCTGACATTGACAAGAGATGCCACACATGGGGCAATTTTGAAAGCTGTTGTTAGGTGTCCCTAATGACTCATCAGGGTTTCCAAGTTTATGCCATTATTGTAAACCACAGCTACAATGTTAAATGAAATGGATAAAGTTGATATCTTTGTCCCTCATCCTCTCACAAACGCATGTTTGCTTATTCAACTTTCACTGGAATGTGGGTGTAAGCCATTGGTCTGTTTGCTCAAGCAACCTGCGCTCCTGAGTGTTGACTTCCAAGACCGTTCAATCAGAGATTACTCATCTTGCACGTTGGTGGGGGTGCTGTAAAACAACGAGCAAAGTTCAAAATAGATAAGTTTCAAAATAAAGAATAAGTTTCAAAACAAGGAAAAAAAAATAAAAAGGCATTTGATTGACTGTGTTTTCAAGTAAAAATATAGACGTTCATGTGACCTCATTTTGTCTTTTTAGAGAGAAGTGAGTTATCAAGAATAGGATGTTGGACAAATGGCCTCGGTTACCTTAAGAAAAAAGGGGGGTTGAATTAAGATGCAAAGACTATTCCCTAATTGAACTATCAATGCACACAGGGATAACCCTTCCCTTGTGTTCAAGAATCCTCTACTACAAGAGACCCACAGTCTCTTAATCCCTTTTCAGAAATAAGAAGAAGAAATCTCTCTTAAAAGGGATAGATTGTACAATGAAGACCAATCAAAATTCATTATTGAATATGCAAGTGGTTGACCAAGGAATCTTTTTGAGAGGATAAGACATTTCAGTTCAGAAAAACTCTTGATCTTTCGAGAGGATAAAACTGTTTGGGCAATGAAAACTCTCTTTAAAACATTTGAATGGCCGTTCATAAAACATTTGAATAGATATGTCTCTTGGAAATTATTTTCTGAAAATCCCCTCTGGTAATCAATTACAAGACTTACGTAATCGATTACAGGTTTTAAAAATTTGAATAAAAACATTTTTAACTACTGGTAATCGATTACCAGAGAGCAAATCTCAAATTGAAATGATAGAATTCTTTGGTCAAACCTTTGTTTGTTTCAATTTGGAAACTTCTTCCTAAAGATTCTAAAGAGATCAACTTGATCATATATCTTGATTTTCTTGGATAAAACTTAGAAGCACTTGATCCTTTAGCATCATCAAGACATCAAAACATCTTCTACATAGGAGTCATTTGACTTAATCCATCAACTGAAAGATCCTTCAATTATTTCTCGTCCTTGGAAAATTCTTTTTGCAAGAATCAACTGCTTCTTTCATTCTTCCTCACTATGAGGTCGTGACGAAAGACAACGATTGGTACCTCAAAGCCTTACACTGGGGCAATGAGGGGCACCGTGCATGAGCCTCAAGCGAACATAGGGGCAGATTAGAAGTTCTCACCCAATAGGTTCCCTCCTACAAGGTCATGACGAAAGACAACGATTGGTACCTCAAAGCCTTACACTGGGGCAATGAGGGGCATCGTGCATGAGCCTCAAGTGAACATAGGAGCCCATCAACAGTTCTCACCCATCGATGTTTTTAACAAAAAAAAAGGGGGAGACAAACCCTAGGGTTTCAATGGATTGATCAAACATCAAACGACTCCATTGCCGTCACTCCAAAATGGTCAAGTGACTAAATCAAACAGAACACACACTCTGAGGGAGTTCCCAGAGAGATTTGCAAAAAGATAGGATGAGGTTGCATGAATTATCACCTCTTTCAAAAGGACAGTCAATCTGTGTTTTCCAAAAAAATTAAATCAAAATCAAAATCACAAAATAGAGAAAGAATGCCATGAACATTGTACAACTTTCCATTACATTGCATTGTTTCATATGAAGTCTGCATTTACCAAAATTTCACGACAAAGGTTGCATGCATCTGCATCCCCAAAAATTATGTTAACTGCATAGATTTCCTACATCTAATGTCCAAATCTTGTGGATTTCGGATGACCGGCCCTCTCGATGAGTCGATCTCTTGCTTTCTCATAAGGGTGGACCCTTGGGTACTTGTACCTATCACTTTTAGAGGACTACACGTCCTCGCCAACAGAGGGCTGCACGCCCTCACCTCCAGAGGACTACATGTCCTCGCCTTGAGAGGGCTACACGCCCTCACCTTGGGTACTAGTTACCCTCACCGTTGAGAGGACTACACGTCCTCGCCTTGAGAGGACTACACGTCCTCACCATCAGAGGGCTGCACGCCCTCACCTCCAGAGGACTACATGTCCTCGCCTTGAGAGGGCTGCACGCCCTCACCTTGGGTACTAGTTACCCTCAACGTCAGAGGACTACACGTCCTCGCCTTGAGAGGACTACACGTCCTCACCATCAGAGGGCTGCACGCCCTCACCTCCAGAGGACTACATGTCCTCGCCTTGAGAGGGCTACACGCCCTCACCTTGGGTACTAGTTACCCTCACCGTCAGAGGACTACAGGTCCTCGCCTTGAGAGGACTACACGTCCTCAGCACCAGAGGGCTGCACGCCCTCACCTCCAGAGGACTATAAGTCCTCGCCTTGAGAGGGCTACACGCCTTCACCTTGGGTACTAGTTACCCTCACCGTTGAGAGGACTACACGTCCTCGCCTTGAGAGGACTACACGTCCTCACCATCAGAGGGCTGCACGCCCTCACCTCCAGAGGACTAAGTCCTCGCCTTGAGAGGGCTACACGCCCTCACCTTGGGTACTAGTTACCCTCAACGTCAGAGGACTACACGTCCTCGCCTTGAGAGGACTACACGTCCTCACCATCAGAGGGCTGCACGCCCTTACCTCCAGAGGACTACATGTCCTCGCCTTGAGAGGGCTACACGCCCTCACCTTGGGTACTACTTACCCTCACCGTCAGAGGACTACACGTCCTCGCCTTTGTAGGGCTACACGCCCTCACCTTCAGAGGACTACACGTCCTCACCTTTAGAGGACTACACGTCCTCGCCATCAGAGGACTACATGTTCCCCATTTTCAAAGGGGGGCATGCCCTCACCTTTAGAGGATTGCACGTCCTTGCCATCATAGGACTACACTCCCTCGCCTTCGAAAGGCGACACGTCCTGAACTTCAGAGGGCTACACGCCCTCGCCTTTAGAGGACTACACGTCCTCACTTTCAGTGGGCTCCATATCCACACCTTAAGATAATTTAAGGTCCTCTGTCCTTAAATGCTTAACCGAGACTTGCACTTCCGGTTAAGGGGCCAGTAGTTTCCTTTTAACGGTTCCTGGGCCACCCCCTGATATTGGAGGAGGGCCAACTGTGCGAGCACAACCAGAGAGGGAGGCTATTACACAACTACTATGCATACCGGGGCAAGATTTCATTCGTGCCGCTGTAAAGAGACGAGTGCGGATCATGCGCGCCAACATGACCACTCTTACACAGATATAGATGACATTGCTACTTAGCAACATTCTGCCCAGCGACCGCAACGCCAATCTCCCCCTGCAAAAGTATCAGTTGGTCTGTGTCGTCCCGACATGGGTAAGTATGCATATAGTTCAACTGATTTCTGATACCATCTATTGTTTGCAGGGATCGCACCCACAAGACACCCAGTGGACCCAGAAAAGTCCAACAGGGCCCTGGGGTTTCTAGCTCTGGTTACGGGCCTCTATCAGTCCTACGGGGTGCCCGTACCCCCCGGCAAGGTCACGTCATCATAGGTAAGTATGCACATCGCTCAACTGATTTCTGATTTCATCTATTGTTTGCAGGGATCGCGACTGCAAGACACCTAGTGGACCCGAAGAAGTCCAACAGAGTCTTGGAATTGTCAAGCTCTAATTACGGGTCTCTGTCAGTTCTACGGAGTACCTGTCACCTCCAGCAAGGGCATCAGGCCCCCTACTAATCGAGCTTTCATCAAGAAGTACTACACCCCAGACAGGCGCAGGGCGAAACACCACAGCAGCATTGGGATGGTCGGCAGCGGGAAACAGACGCACCGCCATCACCTCTAGAGTTCACCTCTGCTCATCCACAAAAAGGTTTGAGTATTGCCTACACAACATGGCCGACCAGCAGGCTACCAAGTCCAAAGCCAAAGGTAAGCAAAGTACTAGGTCAGTGACTGACAAGTCATAACGCGTCCAGCTAAAGACATTAAAGAAGCGCTGCTAGGAGGCAACCTAGTACCTTTTGAATCTATGCTTGTTATTTGATCACTTTTTATAGTAGGACGCACCTAGTTGCTCATGATCCTGGGGATTTAAATAAAACAAGCACAAGCTCGGAAGGTAGTCATACCTCACAAAATATATATATGTATGTTTAGGTAGTGAAAATACCTTAGATATGCATGTATGTAAACAAAAAAAAAAAACACTTCACAAAATATATATGTATGTTTAGGTAGAAAGATACCTTAGATATGCATGTATGTAAACAAAAAAACACTTCACAAAAAATATATGTATGTTTAGGTAGAAAGATACCTTAGATATGCATGTATGTAAACAAAAAAACACTTCACAAAAAATATATGTATGTTTAGGTAGAAAGATACCTTAGATATGCATGTATGTAAACAAAAAAATACTTCACAAAATATATATATGTATGTTTAGGTAGAGAAAATACCTTAGATATGCATGTATGTAAACAAAAAAAGATACCTCACAAAATATATATATGTATGTTTAGGTAGCAAGATACCTTGGATATGCATGTATATAGCAAAAATACCTCACAAAAATATGCACATGTTTAGGTAGCAAAATACCTCATGAAAAAAAAAAAGAAGAAAAAAAAAAACACAAACAAGAAAAAGAAATAAACAAATGATAATGAAAAAAAAAAAGGGAGAAAAAAGGAAAATAAGTTGTCAAGCTGAAAAACCAACATGCTTTTGAAAAGAGATGACTTCCAACTTTTCTTTGAAAAAAAATTCACTGATCATAACTAGTTTTTGAAAAAAATGTGTATACACCTGAAGGGTGAATGCTGTGAAGATTTTCCCAGACGCCCGAAATGGACTCGGATGAATGCCCAAATTGATAAAAGAACATATTTTGGAAACATTGGGTTGATTAAAATAGAGGAAATGAATCCTGAACCCTAGCATCACATGACCATAAAGATTTGACACTTGAGTGTCCGCATAGGTGCATGCATGACCAGTTTTGCATAAAATTTCCAAATCATCATTTTTGCATTTTGTGTCATGGAAATAATGTAAGGCAACCCTTTTATCCTTGAGCCAAACCAAACCCCGACATGTATCATGTCTAGCCATTCTACAAACCTTGAGCTAAAATCCTGACTCACCATAATCCTTACCCTCGGAAGCAAAAAGAAAGAGAAAGGAAATTCCCAATCAAAGAGTGGGAGAAAGCAAAAAGAAAGAGAAAGGAAATTCCCAATCAAAGAATGGGAGAAAGCAAAAAGAAGAGAAAGGAAATTCCCAATCAAAGAATGGGAGAAAGCAAAAAGAAAAGAAAGGAAATTCCCAATCAAAGAGTGGGAGAAAGCAAAAAGAAAAGAAAGGAAATTCCCAATCAAAGAGTGGGAGAAAGCAAAAGGAAAAGAAAGAAAATTCCCAATCAAAGAATGGGAGAAAGAAAAAAAAAGGGAGAAAAGAAGGAAAGAAAGCTCCTGATCAAGGATCGAAAGAAAACAGAAGAAATGTGCAGAGAGGTCTTTGGACCGGACAATATCTGAACAATACAGAATTGTCACCAAATGAACAAAAAAGGGAAGGAAAGGAAACCACGACCTAAAATGGTCTTCTCCCTTTAATTACCAACCAAAATCCCGTGCGCTAGCGACCCTTTTTTCTCGCCCCGCACTAAACAAAAAAAAAACAGAAAAAAGAAAAAGCCAGGAAAATCAAAAGCCAAAAACACACAAAAGCCGAAAGAAGAAACCACCAAAAGAACCCATTCCCAAGGGAAGCCCTATTGATCCATGATCACGCGTGTAATTTTTGATTTGATAGGAAATAATTTGCAAAGTCAAGTCATGACATATCTATGGTTCGGAATTAGGATGAAACACTTACCTGTGCGAGATTGATACACTTTGAGTGGATTTCTTCTATTTTTGTCGGACCCAGTGTTTCCTCTAAATGATCATTTAGAAACGAAATGCTAACATCCAAAATCTCATTTATGGTTATGGGAGATTTCATCAGCAGACTCTCCTTCCCTGGTAGACGCATTGTTTTTCACTCAAAAAAAAAAGCATATGCTGCTCTAAATCAGTTGGAATATTTGTCTCTTTGCTAAAGCATGTTTGCATTTTAGTGGAGAAAACACCGAGACTTTTTCAAGTCTCACAAGTTATCCAGAACTACGTAGGTCTGAGTTCCTCATGGGAGGATACGTAGGAGCAAGAGCCTCGCTTTTGTCGACCACACTACCTTTAGTTATCCAGAACTACGTAGGTCTGAGTTCCTCATTGGAGGATACGTAGGAGCAAGAGCCTCGCTTTTGTCGACCACACCGCCTTTTGTCGCCATGACTCAAGAGCTGGTAGCCCGCGGAGACACCTTACGGTTATCCGCACCTCGTCATTCAGTGACCCCAAGTGTGATTCACGAGCAGAGACCAATATGGTCATCTGCGCCCTTTCCGGAGATGTCAGCATTTTCCGATGGAGACTTTTCAAGTCTCACAAGTTATCCAGAACTACGTAGGTCTGAGTTCCTCATTGGAGGATACGTAGGAGCAAGAGCTTTGCTTTTGTCGGCCGCCCCATAATCTTTGTCATACTGACCCTGAGGTCATGTGACACGCACCTTTTTGTCATCCAGAGGCGGCGGGCCCGATGACAAGCAGAGACCAAGTTTGGTCATTCTGCACCCATGATACGCGGAGATACCTTATGGTTATTCGCACCCTTTTGTCATCCAGAGGCGGCGGGCCCGATGACAAGCAGAGACCAAGTTTGGTCATTCTGCACCCATGATACGCGGAGATACCTTACGGTTATCCGCATCTTTTTGTCATCCAGAGGCGGCGGGCCCGATGACAAGCAGAGACCAAGTTTGGTCATTCTGCACCCATGATACGCGGAGATACCTTATGGTTATTCGCACCCTTTTGTCATCCAGAGGCGGCGGGCCCGATGACAAGCAGAGACCAAGTTTGGTCATTCTGCACCCATGATACGCGGAGATACCTTACGGTTATCCGCATCTTTTTGTCATCCAGAGGCGGCGGGCCCGATGACAAGCAGAGACCAAGTTTGGTCATTCTGCACCCATGATACGCGGAGATACCTTATGGTTATTCGCACCCTTTTGTCATCCAGAGGCGGCGGGCCCGATGACAAGCAGAGACCAAGTTTGGTCATTCTGCACCCATGATACGCGGAGATACCTTACGGTTATCCGCATCTTTTGTCATCCAGAGGCGGCGGGCCCGATGACAAGCAGAGACCAAGTTTGGTCATTCTGCACCCATGATACGCAGAGATACCTTATGGTTATTCGCACCCTTTTGTCATCCAGAGGCGGCGGGCCCGATGACAAGCAGAGACCAAGTTTGGTCATTCTGCACCCATGATACGCGGAGATACCTTATGGTTATTCGCACCCTTTTGTCATCCAGAGGCGGCGGGCCCGATGACAAGCAGAGACCAAGTTTGGTCATTCTGCACCCTTGTATCATCCAGAGGCGGCGGGCCCGATGATACGCGGAGATACCTTACGGTTATTCGCACCCTTTTGTCATCCAGAGGCGGCGGGCCCGATGACAAGCAGAGACCAAGTTTGGTCATTCTGCACCCTTGTATCATCCAGAGGCGGTGGGCCCGATGATACGCGGAGATACCCGAGTGGTTATCCGTATAAACATTCTTTTGCTATCTGTAAGACAGAACGCTTGATAGCATGCAGAGGCTGACACAGTCTTCTGCACCTTTTGTTCCTCCGGGAACAACAAATTCATTTACATGCGGAAATTTCATGGTCGCCCGCGACTCTCGTCAACCGAGAGGAGCGAAATTAGTGTCATACACTGATTTTCGGGGACCTTTGCTTGATGACATGCGACCATTCTTTGGTCCTTGTGAGGTGCTTGGCACCCATCATTAGGCAATTTGTGAAATCCTAGGAACGACAAGTCACGGTCACCCGCGACTCTCGTCAACCGAGAGGAGCGAAATTAGTGTCATACACTGATTTTCGGGGACCTTTGCTTGATGACATGCGACCATTCTTTGGTCCTTGTGAGGTGCTTGGCACCCATCATTAGGCAATTTGTGAAATTCTGGGAACAACAAGTCATTTGCATGTGGAGATTTTATGGTCACCCGCGACTCACGTCAAATCGAGAGGGACGAAATTAGTGTCTTATCTTTACTTTTCTTTTATCTCCAATAAAAGACAAGTAAAGAGGGGCAACTGTCATACCCTAATTTCGTCCGGGGACCTTTGCTTGATGACATGCGACCATTCTTTGGTCCTTGTGAGGTGCTTGGCACCCATCATTAGGCAATTTATGAAATTCCAGGACATGCCGAAAAACCAAAAAGATGTTGATGCACAATCCGTAAGTTTCCGTGACACATCGGAAATCAAATGGAAGCATCGTTGCATAATTAAGTGAGGTTCCGTAACATTCCGTAAGTCAAAAAGGGGATGATTATGTAATCCGCAAGGTTCCGTAACATTACGGAAAGAAAACAAGTATCGTTACGAAATTCGTAAGTTTCCGTAACTTTACGAAAAAAGAATTACCAAAAAACAGCAGAGGGGGGTGTACTTAGTAAAAATGGGGGTGCAAATAGCACCCAGGCCCATTTGGGCCCTCCAGAAGATTCCTCCAGAAGGCGGTTGCTTCTGGAGGAAGCAACCCTGCTCGCCTGGGCGAGCTGAGCTCGCTTGGGCGAGCTGGGCGGCAACCACCTCCCCTATTTTGCTATAAATAGGGGAGGAAATGAAGAAGGAAGGGGTCCAGCCCCTTAGGCACTTCTCTCTCTTTCGAATTTGCTTGGAAAAATTGTTTCCGTGAAGAAAATCTAAGCCGAGGCGCTTCCGAAACGTTTCCGTAACGTTTTCCGTGAGGAATCTCGCAAAGGTTTGAACCGTTCTTCGACGTTCTTCATTCGTTCTTCATCATTCTTCGATCTTCAACGGGTAAGTACCTCGAACCAAGCTTTTCGATTCATTCTATGTACCCGTAGTGGTCCACATTGTGTTTCGTGCATTTTTATTCTCGTTTTGTTTACTTTTTATACCCCCTGTTGACGTGCTTAAGCCATTTTACTTAAGTCATTTCTCGCTTAACTTAAAAATAAAATAAATTTCCACCGAACGTTTGAATTGTATTATCCATTAAACTTCGGTTAAATTAAATTCCGACCGTTTGGTCATGCCGTAACCACGTTGGAAATCAAAAAGAGGTTAAAAATAATATAAATAATCAAAAAAACATCTTTTAGTAAAATAAAGCGGAGAATCAATCGGACGTTTTCTCTTTGGGATTTCTCATTCTTAATCGAATTGATTAATAACTAAAGTGAAACTAAGGCTAAAATCAACTCGCCTAGTCAAGCTCGTCCACAAAAATAGGCTTTTGAAGTTTGTCATTTCATTTCCTCACTAAGTAAAATGGATCATTTTTAAGGTCCAACGCCTTAAAATGATCACCACTTAAGTAAAAAAGAATCACTTGATAAGAAAGAACTACGTAGGTCTGAGTTCCTCATTGAGGATACGTAGGAGCAAAAGCCCCGCTTTTGTCGACCACCCCAAGAGATCGTTAATGGTCCAATGCCTTAACGTTTCTCTCCTTTCAAAAACAAGAGATCATTAATGGTCCAACGCCTTAACGTTTCTCACCTTTCAAAATCAAAAGACCGTTTAATGGTCCAACACCTTAAATGACCTTTTGTTCAATAAAAACATATTTTGCAAAAAAAGACAAAAACAACTTAACCAAACACTTTGTTCCGAAAGAACTACGTAGGTCTGATTTTCTCATCCCAAATTGAGGAATACGTAGGAGCAAAGGGAAACACCCTTGTCGACCACAAAAAGAGAAAAATATAAAAAGGGTATAAAGGATATAAGAATATAAAAGGGAACATAAAAATCAAAGTCATGTTTGCACATTCGATTAAAGGCTGCCGTCCCTTGGGACGGACGTGTGGGGTGCTAATACCTTCCCCGTGCGTAAATACAACTCCCGAACCTTTCACTTAAAAGTTCGTAGATCGCGTCTTTTCCGGTTTTTCCGACGTTTTCCTCAAATAAACGTTGGTGGCGACTCCGCGCGTATTCCTTTCGTGGAACACGCATCCCGCGAGTCACGCGTCGCCCTCCCGCCGAAGGGCAGGTTGCGACAACCACCCCAAGAGATCGTTAATGGTCCAACGCCTTAAATGGTCCTCTTTGCTTTTATCGGTTAACATGGACCGTTCAAAAGCATAAAATCAACATGTAACTTTACCACTTTTGCAAGAACTACGTAGGTCTGATTTCCTCATCGCAATTGAGGATACGTAGGAGCAAAAGCCTTGCTTTTGTCGACCACCCCATGAGATCGTTAATGGTCTAACGCCTTAACGTTTCTCTCCTTTCAAAAACCAAGAGATCGTTAATGGTCCAATGCCTTAACGTTTCTCTCCTTTCCAAAAACCAAGAGATCGTTTAATGGTCCAATGCCTTAAACGACTTTTGTTCGGTCAAAATATATCTTGCAAAAAAAGATAAAAAAGACTTAACCAATGTTCAGTTCTCAAAGAACTACGTAGGTCTAATTTCCTCATCGAAATTGAGGATACGTAGGAGCGAGGGAAACACCCTTGTCGACCACAAAAAGATTAAAAACATAAAAAGCAATAAAAACACAAAAAGACATAAAAAGGGAAAATAAAACATTTTGAAGTCATATTTGCACACTTGATTAAAGGTTGTCGTCCCTTGTGACGAACGCGTGGGGTGCTAATACCTTCCCCGTGTGTAAAAACAACTCCCGAACCTTTCACGATTAAAGTTTGTAGACCACACCTTTCCGATTTTTCCAACATTTTCCTTGAATAAACGTTGGTGGCGACTCCGCGCACCTTTCTCCCTTGGAAGACACACCCGTGAGCCCCGCGTTGCCCTCCCGCCAAAGGGTGGGTTGCAACACACTTTAAAGGTGATCTATCCTCTTCTAAGGTCACTAACATCTCTGGCATGAGTGGCATGACCCGTAGCAAGCAGATCTTCGCGGCACTTGAGCCACTAGTGCGGTCCATGGACCCAAAGGGGAAAGCAAAGGTGGGCATGGAAGAGAGCGACAAAGCGGGCCTAGTTCCGGATAACGAGGTCCCAGCCGGAAGGTTTGCCAAGGAAGAAGATGACTTCAGCAAAAAAGGAATATCCACTGAAGAAGCAATCGAGTTCCTGCAAATCATCCAGTAGAGCAAGTTCAAGGTAATTCTACAACTAAATAAAACCCCAGCTAGGATCTCTCTGTTGGGATTGCTTATGAACTCTAAGCCTCATCGGGCGCTATTGGTCAAGATTTTGAACAAAGCCCACATAGCACAAGACATATCTGTGGAGGGATTTGGGGGCATAATCAACAATATCACGGCTAATAATTACCTCATATTCGCCAATGAAGAAATACCCATCGAGGGCCGAGGGCACAATAGAGCCTTGCATGTATCCGTCAAGTGTTTGGACCATATAGTGGCCAAAGTGCTCATTGATAATGCCTCTTCCCTCAATGTCATGCCCAAGGCTACTTTGGACAAGCTGCCTTTTAATGCGTCACAACTAAGGCCAAGCTCCATGGTAGTGTGGGCTTTTGATGGTAGCCGCTGAGATGTAAGGGGGGAGATCGATCTCCCAATCCAAATTGGACCCCACATATGCCAAATTACTTTCCAAGTAATGGACATAAATCTGACCTATAGCTACTTATTAGGTTGGCCTTGGATTCATTCAGTTGGGGTGGTCCCTTCAATGCTACACCAAAAGTTGAAATTTATGGTGGAGGGGAAATTAATTATAGTCTCGGGAGAAGAAGACATCCTTGTAAGTTTTCCTTCTTCAACGCCTTACGTCGAGGACATGAAATAGTCCTTGGAAATGTCCTTTCAAGCCTTGGAAGTAGTGAGCAACGCTTATGTGGAGTCTCCCCCGGTACAACCACGCTCATCTGGGGCCACATTGATGGTGGCTTCGGTGATGTTGGGACATGGATACGAGCCCAGAATGGGTTTAGGCCGGAACGACAATGGCATGGCGAGTTTGGTAGAGTTCACAGGGAACCGCGGAAGGTTCGGACTGGGATATGAGCCTACGCACATCGACGTGAGAAGGATTGCCCTAGAAAGGAGGGTAAGAAGCATGGGCCAACGGCAAAGGCTGCAAGTGAAAGGGGTTCCCTTGTGTCACATCAACGAGAGCTTTGTCAGCATGGGTTGGATGTGCAAGGGATGGGTCACCATGATACACAAAGAAACCCCGCAAGAGCAACCAAATTGGGTGCGGCCGTGTCCTCTAGAGTTCGAATTGGGGAACTGGTGAATCGTCAAACAACCAGAATTTCCATGGGGAGCTCAATGTAATTTGTTAGTTCTAACCCTATTGCAGGGCCTAGGCTTTAGGGTTTTCTCCCTTGTTTGGGCATGTCTTTGTTGCCATGAAAGTATAAATATACAATTCTTCTTCATTTGTTCTTGCACTTTCATCTATTTCATTCTTCTGCATATTTATTTCTGTTGTGGTTAAATGGTACAGATCCAACAATGAGTCCTGTGAAGGTAATAATACTGAGGACCCAGACTTTGATTTTAAGCAACTGATAAATCAAGCTGAGGAAGGGGAAGATGAGGATTGGGGGCTTCCCCCAGAGCTAAAGAGAATGGTCGAATAGGAGGACAGGGAAGTAAAGCCACACCAAGAAGAAATGGAGATTGAGAACTTAGGTGTTGGCGAAGAAAGAAAAGAGGTCAAGGTTGGCACAGGCATATCCATACATATTCGGGATGAATTGGTGGCTCTGCTACGAGACTACCAAGACATCTTCACATGGTCATACCAAATATGCTCGGCTTGAGTCCCGACATCGTGCAACATAGATTACGTCTGAACCTCGAGTGTTCCCCAATAAAGCAAAAGCTGTAGAGGATGAAACCTGAAATGTCCTTAAAGATAAAAGAAGAGGTGAAAAAGCAATTTGACGTTGGCTTCTTGGCTGTGGCTTGATACCCGGAATGGGTCGCCAATATCGTGCCAGTCCCTAAGAAGGATGGAAAGGTGTGAATATGCATAGACTATCGGGATCTAAACCAAGCCAGTCCAAAGGATAACTTTCCTCTACCGCACATCGATATCCTTGTAGATAACACGACCAATTTTGCCTTGTTTTCTTTCATGGACGGTTTCTCGTGCTATAACCAAATAAAGATGGCACCGGAGGACATGGAGAAGACGATCTTCATCACCTTGTGGGGAACTTTTTGCTACAAAGGGATGTCCTTTGGGCTAAAGAATGTTGGGGCAACTTACCAATGGGCTATGGTAGCATTATTCCACGACATGATGCACAAAGAAATTGAGGTCTATGTGGATGATATGATTGTCAAGTCAAAGAACGAGGAGGAACACCTTGTCAACTTACGAAAGTTGTTCGAGAGGCTGCGTAAGTACCGATTAAGGTTGAATCCCGCAAAGTGCACTTTTGGGGTCAAGTTGGGAAAGTTGCTCGGTTTTATCATAAGCCAGAAAGGGATAGAGGTGGACCTAGACAAGGTGAAAGCCATCCTCGAAATGCCCGAGCCACATAACGAGAAGCAGGTTCGAGGCTTCTTAGGACATCTGAACTACATAGCAAGGTTCATATCATAGATGACCACCACATGTGAGCCTCTCTTCAAGCTATTGCCTAAGAACCAGTTTGTCCAATGGACGACGACTGCCAAGTGGCATTTGGAAGGATCAAGCGGTGCCTCATGAACCTTCCTGTGTTTGTGCCACCGGTGCCCGAAAAACCCCTTATCCTATATATGACAGTGCTGGATGAGTCGATGGGGTGTATGTTGGGGCAGCATGATGAGTCCGAAAAGAGGGAACAGGCCGTCTATTACTTAAGCAAGAAGTTCACGACATGTGAAATGAACTACTCTTTGCTTGAAAGGACATGTTGTGCCCTAGTGTGGGCAGCCCACCGTCTAAGGCAGTACATGCTAAGCTACACCACTTGGTTGGTGTCCAAAATGGACTCAGTCAAGTACATATTTGAAAAGCCTGCTCTCACCAGAAGGATCGCTCAATGGCAGGTTTTGCTGTTAGAATTCGACATTGTTTATGTCACTCAAAAGGCGATAAAGGGGAGCGCCTTGGCATATTACCTGGCTCAGCAGCCCATCAACGACTACCAACCTATGCATCTAGAATTCCCGGATGAGGACATCATGACCTTGTTTGACAAAGAAGTAAAGGATGAAGATAGGGACAACTGGATTCTGAGGTTTGACGACACGTCTAATGCACTAGGCCATGGAGTTGGGGCGGTTTTGGTTACCCCCGACGTTCAATGTATACCTTTCACAACTAGGTTGGGTTTTGACTGCACAAACAACATGGCTGAGTATGAAGCATACGCCCTTGGGATCCAAGTGACAATTGACTTCAAGGTTGTCATACCCTAATTTCGTCCGGGGACTGTCGCAACCTACCCTTCGGCGGGAGGGCGACGCGTGACTCGCGGGATGCGTGTTCCACGAAAGGAATACGCGCGGAGTCGCCACCAACGTTTATTTGAGGAAAACGTCGGAAAAACCGGAAAAGACGCGATCTACGAACTTTTAAGTGAAAGGTTCGGGAGTTGTATTTACGCACGGGGAAGGTATTAGCACCCCATACGTCCGCCCCAAGGGACGACAACCTTTAATCGAATGTGCAAACATGACTTTGATTTTTAATGTTCCCTTTTTATGTCTCTATATCCTTTATACCCTTTTTATATTTTCTCTTTTTGTGGTCGACAAGGGTGTTTCCCTTTGCTCCTACGTATTCCTCAATTGGGATGAGAAAATCAGACCTACGTAGTTCTTTCCTATCAAGTGATTCTTTTTTACTTTAAGAGGTGATCATTTTAAGGCGTTGGACCTTAAAAATGATCCATTTTACTTAGTGAGAAAATGAAATGACAAACTTCAAAAGCCTATTTTTATGGACGAGCTTGACTAGGCGAATTGATTTTAGCCTTTAGTTTCACTTTAGTTATTAATCAATTCGATTAAGAATGAGAAATCCCAAAGAGAAAACGTCCGATTGATTTTCCGCTTTATTTTACTAAAAGATGTCTTTTTGATTATTATATTATTTTTTACCTCTTTTTGATTTCCAACGTGGTTACGGCACGACCGAACGGTCGGAATTTATTTTAACCGAAGTTAATGGATAATACAATTCAAACGTTCGGTGGAAATTTATTTTATTTTTAAGTTAAGCGAGAAATGATTTAAGTAAAATGGCTTAAGCACGTCAACAGGGGGTATAAAAAGTAAACAAAACGAGAATAAAAATGCACGAAACACAATGTGGACCACTACGGGTACATAGAATGAATCGAAAAGCTTGGTTCGAGGTACTTACCCGTTGAAGATCGAAGAACGATGAAGAACGAATGAAGAACATCGAAGAACGGTTGAAACCTTTGCGAAATTCTTCACGGAAAACGTTACGGAAACGTTTCGGAAGTGCCTCGGCTTAGATTTTCTTCACGGAAACGATTTTTCCAAGCAAATTCGAAAGAGAGAGAAGTGCCAAAGGGGCTGAACCCTTTTCTTCTTCACTTCCTCCCCTATTTATAGCAAAATAGGGGAGGTGGTTGCCGCCCAGCTCGCCCAGGCGAGCCAGGTTGCTTCCTCCAGAAGCAACAGCCTTCTGGAGGAATATTCTGGAGGGCCCAAGTGGGCCTGAGTGCTATTTGCACCCCCATTTTTACTAAGTACACCCCCCTCTGCTTTTTTTGGTGATTCTTTTTCCGTAAAGTTACGGAAACTTATGAATTCCGTAACGATACTTGTTTTCTTTCCGTAATGTTACGGAACCCTGCGGATTACATAATCATCCCCTTTTTGACTTACGGAATGTTACGGAACCTCACTTAATTATGCAACGATGCTTCCATTTGATTTCCGGTGTGACACGGAAACTCACGGATTGTGCATCTATATTTTTTTGGTTTTCCGGCATGTCCTGGAATTTCACAAATTGCCTAATGATGGGTGTCAAGCACCTCACAAGGACCAAAGAAAGGTCGCATGTCATCAAGCAAAGGTCCCCGGACGAAATTAGGGTATGACAGTTGCCCCTCTTTACTTGTCTTTTATTGGAGATAAAAGGAAAGTAAAGATAAGACACTAATTTCGTTCCTCTCGATTGACGAGAGTCGCGGGTGACCATGACTTGTCGTTCCTAGAATTTCACAAATTGCCTAATGATGGATGCCAAGCACCTCACAAGGACCAAAGAATGGTCGCATGTCATCAAGCAAAGGTCCCCGGACGAAAATCAGTGTATGACACTAATTTCGCTCCTCTCGGTTGACGAGAGTCGCGGGTGACCATGAAATTTCCGCATGTAAATGACTTGTTGCTCCCGGAATTTCACAAATTGCCTAATGATGGGTGCCAAGCACCTCACAAGGACCAAAGAAAGGTCGCATGTCATCAAGCAAAGGTCCCCGGACGAAAATTAGTGTATGACACTAATTTCGCTCCTCTCGGTTGACGAGAGTCGCGGGTGACCATAAAATTTCCGCATGTAAATGACTTGTTGTTCCCGGAGGAACAAAAGGTGCAGAAGACTATGTCAGCCTCTGCATGCTATCAAGCGTTCTGTCTTACAGATAGCAAAAGAATGTTTATACGGATAACCACTCGGGTATTTCCGCGTATCATTGGGCCCGCCGCCTCTGGATGATACAAGGGTGCAGAATGACCAAATTTGGTCTCTGCTTGTCATCGGGCCCGCCGCCTCTGGATGACAAAAGGGTGCGGATAACCGTAAGGTATCTCCGCGTATCATCGGGCCCGCCGCCTCTGGATGATACAAGGGTGCAGAATGACCAAACTTGGTCTCTGCTTGTCATCGGGCCCGCCGCCTCTGGATGACAAAAGGGTGCGGATAACCGTAAGGTATCTCCGCGTATCATCGGGTCCGCCGCCTTTGGATGATACAAGGGTGCAGAATGACCAAACTTGGTCTCTGCTTGTCATCGGGCCCGCCGCCTCTGGATGACAAAAGGGTGCGGATAACCGTAAGGTATCTCCGCGTATCATCGGGCCCGCCGCCTCTGGATGATACAAGGGTGCAGAATGACCAAACTTGGTCTCTGCTTGTCATCGGGCCCGCCGCCTCTGGATGACAAAAGGGTGCGGATAACCGTAAGGTATCTCCGCGTATTATCGGGCCCGCCGCCTCTGGATGATACAAGGGTGCAGAATGACCAAACTTGGTCTCTGCTTGTCATCGGGCCCGCCGCCTCTGGATGACAAAAGGGTGCGGATAACCGTAAGGTATCTCCGCGTATCATCGGGCCCGCCGCCTCTGGATGATACAAGGGTGCAGAATGACCAAATTTGGTCTCTGCTTGTCATCGGGCCCGCCGCCTCTGGATGACAAAAGGGTGCGGATAACCGTAAGGTATCTCCGCGTATCATCGGGCCCGCCGCCTCTGGATGATACAAGGGTGCATGTCACATGACCTCAGGGTCAGTATGACAAAGATTATGGGGCGGCCGACAAAAGCAATGCTCTTGCTCCTACGTATCCTCCAATGAGGAACTCAGACCTACGTAGTTCTAGATAACTTGTGAGACTTGAAAAGTCTCCATCGGAAAATGCTGACATCTCCGGAAAAGGCGCAGATGACCACATTGGCCTCTGCTCATCAATCACACTTGGGGTCACTGAATGACGAGGTGCGGATAACCGTAAGGTGTCTCCGCGGGCTACCAGCTCTTGGGTCATGGTAACAGAAAGCGGCGCGGTCGACAAAAGCGAGGCTTTTGCTCCTACGTATCCTCCAATGAGGAACTCAGACCTACGTAGTTCTGAATAACTTGTGAGACTTGAAAAAGTCTCGGTGTTTTCTCCACTAAAATGCAAACATGCTCTAGCAAAGAGACAAATATTCCAACTGATTTAGAGCAGCATATGCTTTTTTTTTTTGAGTGAAAAACAATGCGTCTACCGGGGAAGGAGAGTCTGCTGATGAAATCTCCCATAACCATGAATGAGATTTTGGATGTTAGCATTTCGTTTCTAAATGACCATTTAGAGGAAACACTGGGTTCGACAAAAATAGAAGAAATCCACTCAAAGTGTATCAATCTCGCACAGGTAAGTGTTTTATCCTAATTCCGAACCATAGATATGTCATGACTTAACTTTGCAAATTATTTCCTATCAAATCAAAAATTACATGTGTGATCATGGATCAATAGGACTTCCCTTGGGAATGGGTTCTTTTGGTGGGTTCTTCTTTCGGCTTTTATGTGTTTTTGGCTTTTGATTTTTCTGGCTTTTTCTTTTTTTCTGTTTTTTTGTTTAGTGCGGGGCGAGAAAAAAAAAGTCGCTAGCGAACGGGATTTTGGTTGGTAATCAAAGGGAGAAGACTATTTTAGGTCGTGGTTCCCTTTCCTTTCTTTTGTTCATTTGATGACAATTCTGTACTGTTTAGATATTGTCTGGTCCAAAGACCTCTCTGCACATTTCTTCTGGTTTCTTTGACCAGGAGCTTCCTTCTTTTTTACTTTCTCCCATTCTTTGGTTGGGAATTTTCTTTCTTTTCTTTTTTCTTTCTCCCACTCTTTGATTGGGAATTTCCTTTCTTTTCTTTTTTCTCTTTCTCCCACTCTTTGATTGGGAATTTCCTTTCCTTCCTTTTTTGCTTTCTCTTTGATTGGGAATTTCCTTTCCTTCCTTTTTTGCTTTCTCTTTGATTGGAAATTCCCTTTCCTTCTTTTTTTTTTTTTGCTTCCGAGGGTAAGGTTTATGGTGAGTCAGGATTTTGGCTCAAGGCTTGTAGAATGGCTAGACATGATACATGTCAGGGTTTGGTTTGGTTCAAGGATAAAAGGGATGCCCCACATTATTTCCATGACACAAATGCAAAAATGATGATTTGGAAACTTTATGCAAAACTGGTCATGCATGCACCTATGCGGACACTCAAGTGTCAAATTTTTATGGTCATGTGATGCTAGGGCTCAGGATTTATTTCCTCTATTTTAAATCAACCCAATGTTTCCAAAATATGTTCTTTTATCAATTTGTGCATTCATTCGAGTCCATTTCGGGCGTCCGGGAAAATCTTCACAGCATTCACCCTTCAGGTGTATACACATTTTTTTTTTCCAAAAACTAGCTATGATCAGCGAATTTTTCTTCAAAGAAAAGTTGGAAGTCATCTTTTTCCAAAAGCATGTTGGTTTTTCAGCTAGACAACTTATTTTTCTTTTTTCTCTCTTTGTTTTCTTCTCTTTTCTTTTTCATGAGGTATTTTGCTATATACATGCATATCCAAGGTATCTTGCTACCTAAACATACATATATATGTTTTGTAAGGTATTTTTGCTATATACATGCATATCCAAGGTATCTTTCTACCTAAACATACATATATATTTTGTGAAGTATTTTTTGTTTACATACATGCATATCTAAGGTATCTTTCTACCTAAACATACATATATATATTTTGTGAAGTATTTTTTTTGTTTACATACATGCATATCTAAGGTATCTTTCTACCTAAACATACATATATATATTTTGTGAAGTGTTTTTTTGTTTACATACATGCATATCTAAGGTATTTTCACTACCTAAACATACATATATATATTTTGTGAGGTATGACTACCTTCCGAGCTTGCGCTTGTTTTATTTAAATCCCCAGGATCATGAGCAACTAGGTGCGTCCTACTATAAAAAGTGATCAAATAACAAGCATAGATTCAAAAGGTACTAGGTTGCCTCCTAGTAGCGCTTCTTTAACGTCTTTAGCTGGACGCCTTATGACTTGTCGGTCATTGACCTAGTACTTTGCTTACCTTTGGCTTTTGACTTGGTCGCCTATGGGTCGGCCATGTGTCGTAGGCAACGCTCTAACTTTTTTGTGGATGAGCAGAGGTGAACTCTAAAGGTGGTGGCGGTGCGTCTATTTCCCGCTGCCGACCATCCCAATGCTGCTGTGGTGTTTCGCCCTGCGCCTATCTGGGGCGCAATACTTCTTGATGAAAGCTCGATTAGTAGGGGGCCTGATGCCCTTGCTGGAGGTGACAGGTACTCCGTAGAACTGACAGAGACCCGTAATTAGAGCTTGACAATTCCAAGACCCTGTTGGACTTCTTCGGGTCCACTAGGTGTCTTGCAGTCGCGATCCCTGCAAATAATAGATGAAATCAGAAATCAGTTGGGCGATGTGCATACTTACCTATGATGACGTGACCTTGCCGGGGGGGTACGGGCACCCTGTAGGACTGATAGAGGCCCGTAACCAGAGCTGGAAACCCCAGGGCCCTGTTGGACTTTTCCGGGTCCACTGGGTGTCTTGTGGGTGCGATCCCTGCAAACAATAGATGGTATCAGAAATCAGTTGAACTATATGCATACTTACCCATGTCGGGACGACACAGACCAACTGATACTTTTGCAGGGGGAGATTGGCATTGCGGTCGCTGGGCAGAATGTTGCTAAGTAGCAACGTCATCTATATCTATGTAAGAGTGGTCATGTTGGTGCGCATGATCCGCACTCGTCTCTTTGCAGCGGCACAGGTGAAATCTTGCCCCGGTATGCATAGTAGCTGCGTGATAGCCTCCCTCTCTGGTTGTGCTCGCACAGTTGGCCCTCCTCCAATATCAGGGGGTGGCCTAGGAACCGTTAAAAGGAAACTACTGGCCCCTTAACCGGAAGTGCAAGTCTCGGTTAAGCATTTAAGGGCAGAGGACCTTAAATTCTTTTAAGGTGTGGATGTCGAGCACACTGAAAATGAGGACACGTAGCCCTCTAAAGGTGAGGGCGTGCAGCCCTCTCAAGGCGAGGACGTGTAGTCCTCTGGAGGTGAGGGCGTGTAGCCCTCTGATGGTGAGGACATGTAGTCCTCTCAAAGTGAGGGCTACGAAGGTGAGGACATGCAGTCCTCTGATGGCGAGGGCGTGTAGCCCTCTGAAGGTGAGGACGTGTAGTCCTCTGAAGGTGAGGGTATGTCCCCCTTTGAAAATGGGGAACATGTAGTCCTCTAATGGCGAGGACGTGTAGTCCTCTAAAGGTGAGGACGTGTAGTCCTCTGAAGGTGAGGGCGTGTAGCCCTGCAAAGGTGAAGGCACATGACCCTTTGACGGCGAGGACGTGTAGTCCTCTGAAGTTGAAGGTAACTAGTACCCAAGGTGAGGGCGTGTAGCCCTCTCAAGGCGAGGACGTATAGTCCTCTGGAGGTGAGGGCGTGCAGCCCTCTGGTGGTGAGGACGTGTAGTCCTCTCAAGGCGAGGACGTGTAGTCCTCTGACGGTGAGGGTAACTAGTACCCAAGGTGAGGGCGTGTAGCCCTCTCAAGGCGAGGACATGTAGTCCTCTGGAGGTGAGGGCGTGCAACCCTCTGATGGTGAGGATGTGTAGTCCTCTCAAGGCGAGGACGTGTAGTCCTCTGACGGTGAGGGTAACTAGTACCCAAGGTGAGGGCGTGTAGCCCTCTCAAGGCGAGGACATGTAGTCCTCTGGAGGTGAGGGTGTGCAGCCCTCTGATGGTGAGGACGTGTAGTCCTCTCAAGGCGAGGATGTATAGTCCTCTGGAGACAAGGGTACTAGTACCCAAGGGTTCACCCTTATGAGAAAGCAAGAGATCGACTCATCGAGAAGGTCGGTCATCCCAAATCCACACGACTGGATATTAGATGTAGGAAATCTATGCAGTTAACATGATTTTTAGGGATGCAGATGCATGCAACCTTTGTCGTGAAATTTGGTAAATGCGGACTTCATATGAAACAATGCAATGTAATGGAAAGTTGTACAATGTTCATGACATTCTTTTCCTATTTTGTGATTTTGATTTTGATTTGATTTTTTTTGGAAAACATAGATTGACTGTCCTTTTGAAAGAGGTGATAATTCATGCGACCTTATCCTATCTTTTGCAAATCTCTCCGGGAACTCCCTCAAAGTGTATGTTCTTTTTGATTTAGTCACTTGACCATTTTGGAGTGACGGCAATGGAGCCATTTGATGTTTAATCAATCCATCGAAACCCTAGGGTTTGTCCCCCCTTTTTTGTTGAAAACATCGATGGGTGAGAACTTTTGATCAGCCCCTATGTTAACTTGAGGCTCATGCACGGTGCCCCTCATTGCCCCAGTGTAAGGCTTTGAGGTACCAATCGTTGCCTTTCGTCATGACCTTGTAGGAGGGAACCTATTGGGTGAGAACTTCTAATCTGCCCCTAGGTTCGCTTGAGGTTTTTGCATGGTACCTTTCGTTGCCCCAGTGTAGGGCTTAGAGGTACCAAGTGTTGTCTTGTTTTCACGACCTCGTAGTGAGGAAGAATGAAAGAAGCAGTTGATTCTTGCAAAAAGAATTTTCCAAGGACGAGAAATAATTGAAGGATCTTTCAGTTGATGGATTAAGTCAAATGACTCCTATGTAGAAGCAAGATGTTTTGATGTCTTGATGATGCTAAAGGATCAAGTGCTTCTAAGTTTTATCCAAGAAAATCAAGATATATGATCAAGTTTGATCTCTTTAGAATCTTTAGGAAGAAGTTTCCAAATTGAAACAAACAAAGGTTTGACCAAAGAATTCTATCATTTCAATTTGAGATTTGCTCTCTGGTAATCGATTACCAGTAGTTAAAAATGTTTTTATTCAAATTTTTAAAACCTGTAATCGATTACGTAAGTCTTGTAATTGATTACCAGAGGGGATTTTCAGAAAATAATTTCCAAGAGACATATCTATTCAAATGTTTTATGAACGGCCATTCAAATGTTTTAAAGAGAGTTTTCATTGCCCAAACAGTTTTATTCTCTCGAAAGATCAAGAGTTTTTCTGAACTGAAATGTCTTATCCTCTCAAAAAGATTCCTTGGTCAACCACTTGCATATTCAATAATGAATTTTGATTGGTCTTCATTGTACAATCTATCCCTTTTAAGAGAGATTTCTTCTTCTTATTTCTGAAAAGGGATTAAGAGACCATGGGTCTCTTGTAGTAGAGGATTCTTGAACACAAGGGAAGGGTTGTCCCTATATGCATTGTTAATCCGAAAAGAGAGAGTGAAAGTTTAATTGGGGAATAATATTCATATCTTAATTCAATCCCCTCTTCTTCTCAAGGTAACTGAGGCCATTTGTCCAACATCCTATTCTTGATAACTCACTTCTCTCTAAAAAGACAAAATGAGGTCACATGAACGTCTATATTTTTACTTGAAAACACAGTCAATCAAATGCCTTTTTATTTTTTATTTTGAAACTTATTTATTTTGAACTTTGCTCGTTGTTTTACGGCACCCCCACCAACGTGCAAGATGAGTAATCTCTGATTGAACGGTCTTGGAAGTCAACACTCAGGAGCGCAGGTTGCTTGAGCAAACAGACCAATGGCTTACACTCACATTCCGGTGGAAGTTGAATAAGCAAAGATGTGTTCGTGAGAGGATGTCCATTTTATCCATATCATTTAACATTGTAACTGTGGTTTATGGCATAAACTTGAAAATCCTGATGAGTCATAACAACAGCTTCCAGAATTGCCCCATGTATGGTGTTGCTTGTTAATGTTAGGATTCAACAAGCGATTCTCCTCAAATTTCAGCCAGCCCGTATCAATTAGACCTTGCACCTTACGCTTCAGAGCCCTACAATGCTCAATGGAACGCCCCGGGGCTTCTCCGTGACAAGCACACGTTGCGTTCGAGTCGTATTCTCGGAGAAATGGAGGTTGATGAACCTTGGCTAGGGTTATGGCTACCATTGAATTATCAAGTAGATATGGGATCAAGTTTAGCATATGACAACGGAATTTGGGGTGAACCCTACAGGCTTTTTGCTGCAAAATTCCTTTTTGTTGGTGTTTTTTTTTTTGTTTGTGCTAAAAGTGGTCTTCGTCATTGGAAGTGCGGTAGACAGACTTTGTGGTTGATTTAGGGATGGCCTTTGTGGATAACTGGGTGGTGGGTAAGGAGGAGGTTTGTTATTGGCTGAGTAATGACATTGTTGGGTTGGTGGGAAACTTGGCCGTATAGGAATGGTAGTCACAGCATGGGTTTCTCCCTCTTTCTCACCCTCTTCATTTGCCCCAGTTTTCTCAGTCGTCCTAGTAGGATGATCAAATTTGCCTCTTTTCGGATCCACTTCGATCCTTTCACTGGCGAAGACCAAATCCGCAAAGCTTTGAGGGTGCGCAGCCCACCATCTTTTCATAGTAAAGTATCGATAATGTGTCTACCATCACGATTATCGTCTCCCTTTCCATCATTGGGGGTACCACTTGGGCCGCCAGATCCCTCCACCTTTTGGGCGTGTTCTTTGAAAGATCCGTCCCCCTTTTTGCACATGTTCTGTAGTTGCATCCTATCCAGAACCATATCAAAATTGTACTAATACTGCCTAACAAAGGCAAACCATTAGGTCCTTCCAAGAATGGACTCAGGAAGGTTCCAAGTTAGTGTACCAGGTAACAGCTACCCCAGTAAGACTTTCATGGAAGGAATGTATCAACAATTCCTCATCTTTTGCGTATTCCCCCATCTTCTGACAATACATCTTTAGATGGTTCTTGGGACAAGTAGTCCCCTTGTACTTGTCAAAGTCCAGCACCTTGAACTTGGGAGGGGTGATGATATTGGGTACTAGGAACAACTCTTTTAGGTTAGCAAAGGCATAATCTTCACCTCCTTCAATGGCCCTGAGCCTTTCCTCTAGATGATCCAACTTTCCCATTCCTGCCATAGTCATGAGGGTTTTTAACCGCTGTGGAACATGAGGGTTGTGGTTGTGGATGATATTGAGGGCCCTCCAAAGTGTTTTGCAGGGGTATACCACCAACTGCTTGCCCTTCAGCAGCATATCCGAGGCAAGGCTCGAAGCTGGCTAGATCGTGGTGGGGAATTTCATGTGTCTCCTCCATGGGTCGAGAGACATGTGCATGATCAGATTGAGGTTGTTGGCTCTTAATGAGTATGGGAGTGGAGTTATTGACATCCTCATTGGGAATGTACACCACATTGGGTGGTGTATAGTTTGGGAGGCAAACCATATGGCGGGAAGGCGTGCTTGTTTTGAATTTGCACATCATGGGGTCATCCGTACTTCCCAAATCTTTGCCTACCATATTTGAGGTTGGATGATTCATTTGCTTGAGGCCAGATGGGAGCATCGGGTTCACCTTAGCGACAGCGCTAGTAGCGGCAACTATAACCGCATTGGCTTCCATTATCTTCTTCATGCTCATCATGGCCTCCATCATTGTGGCCATTTGCTCTTTCATGGCCTCCATGTCGGCCTTCATCTTCTCTTGCACCTCCTCTGCTTCACCCATTACTCTAGCTCTAGCATGAGTTCGGTAAGGGTGCCGTAAAGCGTGTCCTTTTCTTTTTGATAACAATGATTAAGTTCATTTTATTTTATTTTATTTTATTTTTCAACGAAAGAATGCAATGAGCAATGCAACCAATGAAAAGCATGGATGCATGCGAATGATGTACAGTTGAAGTATTGCGAATTTTTACGTAGGATATGGAGTTGAATCAATTTAGATTTTCAACATGGTCCATGACATCTTTGTCAAGGTGAAACTGGAAGTAACAAGGACATCAATAATCCTAAATATGTTTGGCAGTAGACGAAGCAGTGATGTGACTCAATTCATCTTTTGCCCCAATTTTGCAAGACGGTTACTTCCATATTTCAACTTAACTTGATGAACCTTTTTGTAAAAGCATGAGCTTGGTTCAACCCCGTATCCCAGGGAATGGCAATTTTGATCGCCAATACTTCAACAACATTTCATAGGGATGAAAGACTCGAGAATACTTTAAGCTATGCATGGAAAATGTAATTATGAAATTGAGATGCCCGAAGAAACACCATTTCCTAGTTAACCATGCATTAGGTACCATGTTCACTCATTTTGTTTTTTAAGTGCAACGGGTTTATGATCCTAACATGGTTGGCTCATGGTGCCTAACACATGCAACTAAGAATGTAGTGTGAAGTTTCACGCTTCCCCTTTTTTTGTTTTTGTAGAGGAAAACACAAGGATGAGCAAACATGAAAACAAATGGTATGCAATTTTGCAGATCAAAAAGTTTGTTGAACGCATATGCATGATGATGCCATGACTCATGCAAAATGTGAGGCTGGAATATGATAACGGACAAATGCAGGAACGATATGTTCATTATGATGTTATGAAGAGATGCTTATGCGATGCATGATATGAATGCATTTTACGGACACGAGAGCCTAGAAAATTATCTCTTCTTACTTGCGCATTTGGGGGCGCAGTGCCCCATGTGTACAATTAAGAAGGTGATATGGACCTTCCGGCTTCCCGTGACAAAGGACGAGACCAACATACAATGCATGCTAGAGATAAAATGCGGGAGTGACTTGATTCGCACTGATTTTTGGAGTAAAAACGTGGGATAAACTCATTTTATTCAAAAAGTTATAACTAGTCAAGATCTGAGCGACAATACAAACTTCCTAGCGGTTTCTAATCATATGGTCCATTAAGTCTATCATATGCTGACAATAGCTGAGAAGTCCGTGGATCTCCTCGGGGGCGGAGTAGGTGTCCGCCATTGCTTTGGCCTTGGCTAGCAATCGGGGAAGTTCTTGACTCCTGTTCAAAGTAAGAGCAAATCGGTCCATCCTCATTGTTGCCTCTTGGTGCAATGAATCAATTACCCTTTCCCTTGCTTCCCTTTCTGCTGATATCTTGGCGTACTCATCCTCTGGCCTTTGCTCGTGAGTCGCCGCTAGATTTAGCTTCTCTTTGCACTTATCGATGATGGCCCACATATTCCCTTCAGTCTCGCTTAACTGTTGGAACAAATTTCTTTTCGACCTAAGGCAAACCTTTAGCTCGTCCTTCAAGATCACGCCTTTGACCCGTGATGATTCCTTTCACCTCTTCGGAGCTTGAGCTCACTATTGCTGCCCTATAAAGCCCCTCAAAACTTTGCTTTGGTCGTGTTCTTCCTTTCGGGCCTTCTTGGTTTCTCATTCCAAGGCTTCATCGGTGGCCATATTGACATCCCTTAGTTCATCATACTTTTTTCAGACTTTGATGGCTATGGACTTGAACTTCTCTTCGACTACCCAGGCACTTTCAAGCTCTGCCTTTAGGGCTTGTACCTCATCACTTTCTTCCGAAGCTTTAACCTCATCGTCTCTCACAGTCTTTAGATTTGGGAGCCAATCCAGTCCTTGTGTTCGGACTCTCAGCCACTTATGATAGCCGCCGATGATCCCATTACTGCTTCCCCTAAGCTCTCTGTCCTTTCTTCACGCCGCATCCCATGCCTTGCGAACTCCTTGGAGTACCCTCGCGTTGTGGTCACTGAAACCCCGTGCGATGAAAGGCGTGATGCTTTCGTCTGATGGCACTCCTCTCATGGGGTAGCCAAGCTGTCTTATGGCGAGGCCGGGATTATAATTAATACAACCCCTTGTTCCATCAAGGGAACATTTGGACATCCTTCGCATGAAGATAGAATCCTGATTCTTCCTTCCTTCTAGCAAGGGAACAAATTAACAGACGCCCCTCCATGCTAGCCAAGAGTTGGTCCCAATTCGCCTTTCCTTTTTCGACGCACGAGCGGTAACCTTGTAGCGGATAGACGGGCCTACCTTCTTGGAGAAAAAGGTGTGAAACCAGCCCCACATAGAGAGCTGGAGTACAGCAAACAATCCTTGCATTGCTTTCTTCACATCTTCGGTCGAAGGTGTCATATAGGTCGGCTAGCATAGCGACAACCGGACTTTCCTTGTGGTTATGATAGGCGAGAAAAACGTCGATCGCTGCCAGGTCCACCAACCCATCCACATTTGGAAAGAGGACTCCCTCGAAAATCAACAGTGTGAGAATATCTATGAATGGGGTCCACTCGCCTTTATCTGCCAAGATTCTTGCTTTTACCTCCAAATATTTTCTCGGTATTCCGACCACCCCATTTTCGACTTGCCTTTGGCGGTCTAATTCCTGCGCCGAGATTTGGACTTTTTTAGAAATTCTGGCCAATGAGGGGTAGAACCCTGAGAAGAGGTATGGTTTCCTTCCCCCTAGAGGACATCCTAGGATCTCTTCAAATTCTTCCACCATTGGTGATAGCTGGAAGTCCCCAAAGATGAAGCACCTCAACGGTTGATCATAATACTGGGCGAGGGAGGCAATTGGTTCCATGGAAACTTCTACCCTAGCTAGGTCCCAAATGCTTACCATAGGCTTTGCGGAAGGCTTGCCGTTGAAGTTGACCCATTAATTGCCCCAACTTTCGTAAACTGGTGACCTCTAAGCTCTTGATTTTGACTTGATAAAACCTCTTTTTAAGCGAAGGCTTTTGACTTGATCCCATGTTTTACTAAAGTGAAATAAAATCTAGTGCGAATCAAAACTCCGACATCTATCATGGGTGGAATGGATGAATGCATGAAGGAATGCATATGACACGGATGCAATTTATGAATACGGGAGCTCGGGAAATTGTCTCCTTCTTAGATACAACGTCTTGGGGTAGCAAAGTGCCCAACGTATGTATTTAAGAAGGTGACAAGGACCCTCCGTTGGTTTGCCCAAGAGAGGGGATCAAAGACGAAACCTACGCATGATGCATATGCGAAAGGCACAACACGGGGATGTACATAGTACGACAATATTCACAAACAAATATAAGCAAAAGGGTATATGATACTTATGCATGGCAGTGTGAAAAATGGCACGCAACGTGTTTGCTCCGTGCCTCTATTTAAGGGACCTATAAGGGAAAGAGCTAACTAGGCTTTTAGTAATAATCCCCAAGGTAGTCATATCTCTCTTGATGGTTTCTAGAGGTATCATCCCCTTCGAAGAACATATTGCAGCAGTAGGGACTACTAGCAACAATAAGTTTTCAAAGAGAAAATCTCTAGATGAGGGTTCACTGTAATCAAGCAAGTCGGAGACCTAGCATGATCACAGATTCACCTCCACTCCTTATGTTCCCATGAACCCGGGTATAGGGCCCTTTTTCACTCACAGTGTGTGCAAATAGTGTCGGTGTTTGTGTGCATCAAATGAATAAATATTTACCTCATGCATACATTTTAAAACGCACTAAAAGCAACAAAGAGTTTATATACACAAGTACATAATGAAGGAAAACAACAAAGGAGTAAGTCATGGTAAAGCATTTGCACAAGATTAAATGGCCTAACTCTCTAAAAATTGTCCCAAGTGGAGTCGCCAACTGTCGCAACCTACCCTTCGGCGGGAGGGCGACGCGTGACTCGCGGGATGCGTGTTCCACGAAAGGAATACGCGCGGAGTCGCCACCAACGTTTATTTGAGGAAAACGTCGGAAAAACCGGAAAAGACGCGATCTACGAACTTTTAAGTGAAAGGTTCGGGAGTTGTATTTACGCACGGGGAAGGTATTAGCACCCCATACGTCCGCCCCAAGGGACGGCAGCCTTTAATCGAATGTGCAAACATGACTTTGATTTTTTACGTTCCCTTTTTATGTCTCTATATCCTTTATACCCTTTTTATATTTTCTCTTTTTGTGGTCGACAAGGGTGTTTCCCTTTGCTCCTACGTATTCCTCAATTGGGATGAGAAAATCAGACCTACGTAGTTCTTTCCTATCAAGTGATTCTTTTTTACTTTAAGAGGTGATCATTTTAAGGCGTTGGACCTTAAAAATGATCCATTTTACTTAGTGAGAAAATGAAATGACAAACTTCAAAAGCCTATTTTTATGGACGAGCTTGACTAGGCGAATTGATTTTAGCCTTTAGTTTCACTTTAGTTATTAATCAATTCGATTAAGAATGAGAAATCCCAAAGAGAAAACGTCCGATTGATTTTCCGCTTTATTTTACTAAAAGATGTCCTTTTGATTATTATATTATTTTTTACCTCTTTTTGATTTCCAACGTGGTTACGGCACGACCGAACGGTCGGAATTTATTTTAACCGAAGTTAATGGATAATACAATTCAAACGTTCGGTGGAAATTTATTTTATTTTTAAGTTAAGCGAGAAATGATTTAAGTAAAATGGCTTAAGCACGTCAATAGGGGGTATAAAAAGTAAACAAAACGAGAATAAAAATGCACGAAACACAATGTGGACCACTACGGGTACATAGAATGAATCGAAAAGCTTGGTTCGAGGTACTTACCCGTTGAAGATCGAAGAACGATGAAGAACGAATGAAGAACATCGAAGAACGGTTGAAACCTTTGCGAAATTCTTCACGGAAAACGTTACGGAAACGTTTCGGAAGCGCCTCGGCTTAGATTTTCTTCACGGAAACGATTTTTCCAAGCAAATTCGAAAGAGAGAGAAGTGCCAAAGGGGCTGAACCCTTTTCTTCTTCACTTCCTCCCCTATTTATAGCAAAATAGGGGAGGTCGTTGCCGCCCAGCTCGCCCAGGTGAGCCAGGTTGCTTCCTCCAGAAGCAACAGCCTTCTGGAGGAATATTCTGGAGGGCCCAAGTGGGCCTGGGTGCTATTTGCACCCCCATTTTTACTAAGTACACCCCCCCTCTGCTTTTTTTGGTGATTCTTTTTCCGTAAAGTTACGGAAACTTATGAATTCCGTAACGATACTTGTTTTCTTTCCGTAATGTTACGGAACCCTGCGGATTACATAATCATCCCCTTTTTGACTTACGGAATGTTACGGAACCTCACTTAATTATGCAACGATGCTTCCATTTGATTTCCGGTGTGACACGGAAACTCACGGATTGTGCATCTATATTTTTTTGGTTTTCTGGCATGTCCTGGAATTTCACAAATTGCCTAATGATGGGTGTCAAGCACCTCACAAGGACCAAAGAAAGGTCGCATGTCATCAAGCAAAGGTCCCCGGACGAAATTAGGGTATGACAGGGACCATTGTTTGGTGGCATGCAACCTTCGCTTGACCGCCTCGAGGTACTTAACCCCCATTGTTAGGTAATCCGTAAAGTTCCGCAACATTCTGGAAGTAAAAAAGAAATATTGTTGTGCAATCCGTAAAGTTCCGCAACATTCTAGAAGTCAAAAAGAGCATTGTTGCGTAATCCGTAAAGTTTCACAACATTCCGGAAAAAAAATGGATGTCATTACAAAATCCGTAAAGTTTCATGAGATTTCGGAAAGAAAACAGCCAAAAACAAAAAAATGGGGGGGGGGGGGGTGAACTTATCAAGATAGGGTTGTAAATAGCAATTCGAGTTTAGGCCCTTCCGGAACATTTTGGAAGTTGGGTTGCATAAGGAGGAAGCAACTGGGCGGCAAGCTCCTCCATGTTTTTGAAAAATGGTTTCCGGGGCTTCCGTAATGCTTCCATAAAATTTCTGAAAACCTTGGGTAAGCATATTTCATTTAACATTGATGAAAGGGAAGAGAATAAAAGATGAAAATCAAATCCGAAACACTTCCGTAAGGCTTCCGTAACTTTTCCATAAAATAGGAAAAGGGGAGTGAACTTAGTAATTCAGGTGCGCTTAGAAATCTTCTTCATTAAGTCTCTGGGCAGCAAGCACCTCTCTTTTTCCCTATAAATAGGGGAGGGGGGCTGTTTCAAAAAATACTCATCACCCCTTAGCTATGCATTTCGGCTATTTTGGGCAAAAAACACGTTTTTGTGAAGAAAAATCGAGTCGAAGTGCTTCCGTAACGCTTCCGTAAGCGATTATGTGGAAATTCTTCATCGTTCTTCACCGTTCTTCGTTCGTTCTTCAGTCTTCAACCGGTAAGTTCCCGAAATCGAATCTTTCAATTCATTCTATGCACCCTTAGTGGTCCCTACTTGTTTTGTGTACTTTCACTTTAATTTCGCTTACTTTCAGTTTTCTTTTCTTCCATTTTTAACGTGCTTTAACCATTTATTTAAGCTGTTTTCTCACCTAATAAATGTTAAAACAAAATCTAACCGATCATTCACGCTATAATCTCGGTTAAACCAAAAATAGAAAAATAATAATAAAATAATCAAAATATCTTGAAAAAAAATAATAAAATAATCAAAATATCTTGAAAAAAATAATAAAATAATCAAAATATCTTTGAATAAAATAATAAAAAAAAGTCAATCGGACATTTTTCTTTGGAAGTTTCCTTGGATCAATTGACTAATAACCAAAGTGAAACTAAGGCTAAAATCAACTTACAAATCAAGCTTTGTCCGCAAAAAATCACTAAAAACCGTTTTAAGGTCCAACGCTTTAAAAGATCCTCTTTGCTTTTATCGGTTAACATGGACCGTTCAAAAGCATAAAATCAACATGTAACTTTACCGCTTTTGAAAGAACTACATAGGTCTGATTTCCTCTTCGATGGAGGATACGTAGGAGCAAAAGCCCCGCTTTTGTCTACCTCGTGAGATGGTTAGAGGTCCAACGCCTTAGCTTTCTCACCAAGTAAAATGGATCATTTTAAGGTCCAACGCCTTAAATGACCCCCTTCCGAGTAAAAAGAATCACTTGATTTGCCCCTTTTGAAAGAATTACGCAGGTCTGATTTCCTTATCACAATTGAGGAATACGTAGGAGCAAGGGAAACACCCTTGTCGACCACAAAAAGATAAAAAATACAAAAGGCATAAAAAGACATAAAAAAACGTAAAAGGGAAAATAAAACAAATTGAAGTCATATTTGCACACTTGATTAAAGGTTGCCATCCCTTGTGACAGATGTGTGGGGTGCTAATACCTTCCCCATGCGTAAATACAACTCCCGAACCTTTCACACTTAAAGTTCGTAGACCACACCTTTCCGATTTTTCCGACGTTTTCCTCGAATAAACATTGGTGGCGACTCCGCGCATCTTCCTCCCATGGAAGAAGCACCCGTGAGCCCTCGCGTCGCCCTCCCGTCGAAGGGTAGGTTGCGACAAAGGTCAAGTTGCTCATGGTATATGGGACTCAGCCTTGGTAATCCACCAGTTGAAAGGAGAATGGGAGACCAGGGATCATAAGTTTATACCTTACCAGGCCTACATCGGGAAATTGATAGAGAACTTCGATAACATATCCTTTCACTACATTCCTAGAAAGGAGAATCAGATGATCGATGCCCTTGCCACTCTGGCATCCATGTTCCAACTGACCTCGCACGGGGATTTTCCGTACATCGAATTTAGATGTCGCAGCAAGCTTGCACATTGCTGCTTCATAGAAGAGGAGCAAGATGGTAAACCTTGGTACTTCGATATCAAGTGATACATCAAAGACAAGGAATACCCATGGGAGGCCTCTGACAACAATAAGAGAATGTTGCGGAGGTTGGCAGTCGACTTTTTCCTAAATGGAAATATCTTGTACAAGAGGAACCATGATGTTGTTTTGCTACGATGAGTGGATGCCAGGGAGGCTGAGTAGATGCTAGTGGAAGTGCATGAGGGATCCTTTGGGACACATGCCAATGGACATGCCATGGCCCGAAAGATTCTGAGGGCAGGGTATTACTAGCTCACTATGGAAAAGGATTGTTGCATCCATGTGAGGAAGTGCCACAAGTGCCAGGCCTTCACCGATAATGTCAATGCTCCACCCGTACCTTTGAATGTGTTGGCAGCACCTTGGCCATTCTCTACGTGGGGTATAGACATGATTGGAGCTATCGAGCCCAAGGCTTCAAATGGACATCGCTTCATTTTGGTCGCCATTGACTACTTCACCAAATGGGTTGAAGCGGCTTCGTACACTGGTGTGACTAGGAGTGTGGTGGTTAGGTTCATCAAGAAAGAGATAATTTGCCGGTATGGGTTGCCCAGGAAGATTATCACTGATAATGCCACCAATCTGAACAATAAAATGATGAAGGAAATGTGTGAGGATTTCAAGATCCAACTCAATAATTCTACGCTTTACAGGCCCAAGATGAATAGGGCAGTTGAGGCTGCTAATAAGAACATCAAGAAAATAGTTTAGAAGACGACTGTGTCATATAAGGAGTGGCACAAGATGCTCCTCTTTGCGCTGCATGGTTAACAAACCTCAGTACGCACCTTAATTGGGGCAACCCCATTCTCTTTGGTATACGACATGGAGGCTATGCTTCCATTTGAAGTAGAGGTTCCTTCTTTGAGGATTCTAGCCGAATCAGGGTTGGAGGAATCAGAATGGACCCAAACCCGCTTTGATCAATTGAATCTTATAGAAGGTAAGAGGTTAGCCGCCATAAGCCATGGATGACTGTATCAAATCTGAGTGAAGAATGCTTTTGACAAGAAGGTGCGCCCATGCAAGTTTAGCGAGGGGGATCTCGTCTTGAAGAAAGTATCCCAAGCTCAAAAAGACCATAGGGGAAAGTGGGCTCCAAATTATGAAGGACCTTTTGTCATGAAGAAGGCATTTTCGAGAAGGGCATTGTTGCTTGCCAGCATGGATGATGAAGAATTGCCTTCACCCATGAATTCTGATATCGTCAAACGATATTATGCATAGTACCTAGGGCAGCTAGAAGGTTCAATTCATGATTGTCTCCAAGGACTCATTGGGATCTCCAAAGTCTTTAAATCCTTTGTAAACCATGATCACATCATTAATAAATATTGGATTAATGATTTGCATCTTAACTTCCTGTGTCGTGTCTTTTACTTCTTAAAAACATACACTCTCGACCTTGCCCACAGAATCCGGAGCCATTTGGCCCGATCAACAGGGTGCCGTAAGCGTTTAAGTAAAATTGAACACGATAATGCTTGTTTAATTGTTGTACTTAAACATCCAAATCATAAGCATACATGCATTCCCATCTTGTCATTCTGCGAATAAGAGGATGAATAAAGAGTCATTTTGGGTGATGGTAATGCCACACCAAATTGAGACAAGGGTAAGTGAAAGGTAATGCAGGCATTGTGTGGTGTTGTTTCACATTTGTTGCATGATGTCATTTCCTTTGTTCAAAGCTTAGGGGCAGGTATGACCAGGTGCTGGGCCTATGAACAATCAATCATCATCTCGCGTCTGGCTCAAGACGTTAAAGAAACGATCCTAGGAGGCAACCTAGTATCGCTAATTCCGTTCTTTAAAATTCTTGCTTTTATTTATTTGTTTGTTTTCTTGAATTATATTTGAATTCACCTAAGTTTTTTTGCAACTATAGGAGTTTAAAAAATATAAACATAACAAGAAATAATCAAAGTTATGCAAAGGGGTTTTTCAAAAAGAAAAAAGAAAAAAAATCAGTAATTAGCTTGCCTGGGCGAGCTAAGCTCACCTGGGTGAGCATGTATGGTCCAGAAGTTTAAAAAGGGGAGGGGTGAAGACATTTCTTCACCCCATTTCTTCCCCAACTTTAAAAAAATGCCAAGTGCCTACGGTAGTGCTTGAATCCAGCAGCTCCAAGCCTTCATTACTGTGTTTTGGCCTTCATTTTTGCACTTTTGTTCATCTTTTACAAGTACCGCTTCCCTTCAAGTTTTGGCTTTCCATCGTGGTATTTTAGTGCTTTGTTTGTTATGTTCTTGGCAACTTTGTGAGACATTTTGTTTATGAATCCATGCTTTGTTTGCTTGATTTGGGGGCTATAGGGAATGACCATAGGCCTATCTTGGATTCTGGTATGAATTGGCATGTCATATTGCTTCCGTTCCTCATTTTTTTTCATGCTTGAACATGCGCCCACCAACTGTTCAGTGAAATGCCTCAATGACCTTTGCATGTGATATTGTGAAGTTTGAATTGTGGAATGAATTTGTGCATGTATGGCTGCCATTTGGGGTGTGTGGACAACTTAAGTTGTTAGAATAAAATGCCAAAAGCATGACTTAGGCATAGGAATCTAAGTTTTGTCTTGGATACAAAAATGTGTGAATGGCATGAATATGGGAGCATGATTATTTGGATTTTAGACTAATATTTGAACTTGCTACACCATGATGGGCATCTTGCATCTAGGTAGCTAAAATACTTTTCAAAAAAATACACGTATATATATATATATATATCATGAAATTACACATGCACCAATGTATGATTGTTTTCTAAATTGCACGTTGACGCTTGCGTTGGGAGGGAAGAAATATGCGCCATTCAAGTTTGTTTGGCTTTTGTTGTGTTTGAGATAAATGAAATGATGATTGGTATTTCATGCAAACTAACTTTGTGAATGTGTCCTCGTAGGAAATGGCTCCAAAGAAGCTTATAGCTAAGAGGGCAAGGAAAGATGCCGCTAGAGAAGGTTCCAGTGGGGCCCCACAGGTGGATGTGGAGTTTGATGGACATCGGTTTCAGAGTGAGGAACACCAATGCCGATTTGAGGCAATTAAGGGTTGGTCGTTCCTCAAGGAGAGGCGGGTCTAGTTAAGGGAAAGAGAGTATGCCAAATTCTAGGAGGAAATTGCCAGGAGGCAATGGACTCAACTTGCGGCACCCATGGCTAAGTATGATCCAAGGATAGTCATGGAGTTCTACGCCAACGCATAGCCCACAGAAGAGGGAGTCAAAGACAAGTGCTCCTGGGTGAGGGGCCAATGGATCCCTTTTGATGAGGATCCCATTAATCAATTTTTGGGGCATCCATTGGTCTTGGAGGAGGGCCAACGCTATGAGTTTAGTCAAAGGAGGAGCCAGGCCTGGGGGTTTGACGAGGAAGCCATCAGCCAACGGCTGTGTGTTCCTGGGATCATGCCTCCTAGACACCCAGTGGAGCCGGAGCGTGGTAGGGCCAGATAAGCCTGGCAGGAGGAGTGACCGACACCCCATAGAATTGGCAAAGGCCCGTGATCAAAGCCAGAAACCCCAGGCCCCCCATCAACAGGGCATTCATAGAGAAATATTGCATGCCCAGGTAGGCACATCAGTAACAAGAGAAGGACCAACAGCACCCAGCCGCAGATGCTCACTTGGGTCAGGATGGCTAGACTAGCTGACACTTTGGCAGGGGGAGGCCAGAATTATGGTCGCTGGGGAGAATGTTGTTGAGCAGCAATGTCATCCAAATCTGTGTCAGGGTGATCATGCTAGTGCACATGATCCAAATCTGTGGCCCAGTTGATCTCAGACGCTATATATTAATTTGCAGGGATCATGCCTCCTAGACACCCAGTGGAGCCGGAGAAGTCCAATAGGGCACTGGGGTTTCTGGCTTTGATCACGGGCCTTTGCCAATTCTATGGGGTGTCGGTCACTCCTGCCAGGCTTATCTGGCCCCCCATCAACAGGGCATTCATAGAGAAATATTGCATGCCCAGGTAGGCACATCAGTAACAAGAGAAGGACCAACAGCACCCAGCCGCAGATGCATCGCCACCACTTCTATGACAGCCACCATCCCTGGAGTCTATCCCCGCTCACCTGTAGAGGATGGAGCTCCAGATGCACACATATACTCATCATGTGACTAGCCAGCAGGCAACTAATCACAAGGGTCAGGTGCAGCTGAATGAGAGCTTCTACTGGTACACCCTACACCAGTTGAGCCAAGACCCCAATCCTTTCCCGTAGCCTACCCCCGAACAGTTCGGGGCCACAGTTGCATGGCCGGGAGATGAGCCCAATTTTCTGATATGGGTAGGACCCGCAGGGGCCCCCGGAGACGAGGGTGGAGCTCAGGAGGATGATGATATGGCTAATGTGTTGGACTACTTCATGTGAGGAGGTAGAGTGGCACGACTGGGATCGCCTAAAAAACTATGATTTCATCTTTATTTTTATGTTATCGCTTTGAGTTTTTGTTATCTCATTTCGATAGAACTGGACTTTATGTTATCGATTTCAGTTTTTGTTATCTCATTGTGATAGACCTAGACTTTATGTTATAGCTTTCAGTTTTTGTTATCTCATTATGATGAACTTTACCGCTTCTATCGTATTGTCATACTATTGCATTGTGATGGTTTGTCTGAATCAAGAAAACTAAGGAAAAACAAGGTCTTGTGTATTGGTTTCTTTTCATTCACATGCCTTTTTTGTTCCTTTGGTAAAGTGTAACTCGGGTAACAATTTTGCCTAGGTCACAAACTTTTTCTATACAAAACAAAAAAACTAAGAAAGAAAACTAAAAAGCCAACACGCTCTTGAAAAGGAAAAAATGACCGCCAGTTTTCTTTGGAAAATTCACGGATCAAAACACAAAAAGGTTTTTGAAAAAAAAAATGTGCACCTAAAGGGTGGACGCAATGAAAGATTTTCTTGAATGTCGAAATGAACTCGGATGTGTGCATGACTTGATAAAAAGAGCAATTTTTGAAATGCTTGTTCGATTTGGATAGGGAAACAAACCCTTAGCCTTAGTGTTTACTTGGCCGCAAAGTCTTACGCTTGAGTGTCATGTGTACAATGATTTATTTTGCATAAATTTATAATTGTCATAATATGTGTTTTCATGGAAATGATTGGGGCATTCCCTTATTCCTGAGCCATTTGCCAAACAAATATCCGACATAAATCATGTCCTGCCATTTGTAGGCCTTTTAAGCCAAACGTCAACTTCTTGGCCATAACCTTGACCTAGGATGGAAATTTCCAACCTTACCCTAGGAAGAAAGAACTGGAAGATCTTCCAAGAGAAGCTTCTCTTACCTTGGGTTGGAGACGTGCATTGAAAAAAAGAAAAGAAAAATAAAAAGAGAGAAGAAGATAAAAAGAATCAATCAATCAAAGATTGAAGAAAGGAAAATAGAAAAGAAGAAAAAAAGGGTTCTTTGGACTAGACAGTATCTGAACAATGTGCAGAATTGTCAAAAGAAAAAAATGTAAAAGAGAACCAATAATAACTTGGTTGAAACCTGGGGGGTGTAAAGCGATCACCTGCTTTAGTCACAAACTGAATCTTTGTGTCCTCCTTTGTTCCACGCCGAACCAAAGAGAAAAGGGAACGGAAAAAAGAAAGTCCAGAACACCAAAGCCAAATTTCCTACCAAAATTCAACCCTATAAAGTCCTATTGATTCATGATGATTGCACATATTATCTTTGATTTGATGGGAAACGACTTGCAAAGTCAATCTACGATATATCTATGGTTTGGAATTAGGATGAAACACTTGCCTGTGTGAGATTTTATACACCTTGAGCAGTTTTCCTCTATTTGGTTGGACCCAATGTTTCTTCTAACACTCCTTTAGAGATGAAATGCTAATGGCTTAGATCATATTTTTGGGTTATGAGAAATTCTATCTGCATGCTTTCATTCCCCAATAGTCACATTGTTTTTCTTCAAGAATATATGTTGTTCTGATCGGTTTAGAGGTTTGTTTCTTTGCTAAGCGTGTTCACATTTTAGTGAAAGGTTTTCAAGACTATTAGAGTCTTTTTTCGTGCAGAGACAATCAAGGTCAACTGCCTTTTATTTTTTCAAAGACTATCAGAGTCTTTTGTTTCATGGAGACTATCAACGTCATTCACCTTTATTTTTCAAAAACTATCAAAGTCTTTTGTCGTGCAGAGACAATCAAGGTCATTTGTCTTTTATTTTTTCAAAGACTATCAGGGTCTTTTGTCTTACAGAGACAATCAAGGTCATCTGCCCTTTCCTTTTCAAAGACTATTAGAGTCTTTTGTCATGCAGAGGCAATCAAGGTCATCTGTCTCTTTATTTTTTGAAGTCTTCAATGTCTTTCGACCAAGACTATCACAATCTTCTTTGCCTCCAAGACTATCAAGTCCGTTGGCTTGCGGAGGCCATCAAGGTCATCTGCTCTTTAAATTTCAAAGACTTCAATGTCTTTTGTCAAGACTATCACAGTCTTCTTTACATTTTTTAGACTATCAAAGTCTTGTATTTTGCATAGACAATCAAGGTCATCTGCTCTTTACATTCCAAAGATTTCAATATCTTTTGTCAAGACTATCATAGTCTTCTTTACATTTTAGAGACTATCAAAGTCTTATGTTTTGCAAAGACAATCAAGGTCATCTGCATCTTTACTTTTTAAGGACTTCAATGTCTTTCGTCAAGACCATCACCGTCTTCTTTACATTTTCAAGACTATCATAGTCTTTTGTTTCAAGACTATCGCAGTCTTCTTTACTTTTTCATGACTGTCAAAGTCTATTGTCTTGCGAAGACTATCAATGTCTTTCGCCCTTTACATTTTCAAAAACCACCAGAGTCTTTTGTTTCAAAGACTATCAGAGTCTTTCGTTGAGACTTCAATGTCTCCTTTACTTTGCAAGACTTCAAGGTATGAATGTATGAATACATGAATTTTGATGATGCCAAAGAAGAATCAAACAAGGAGGTTGTCATCATCAAAAAGGGGGAGAATGTAAATCATGCAGGTTTTGATGATGTCAAAAAGAATTTGCTTGATAATGAGCATCATCATCAAAAAAGGGGAGAATGTGGATCATGCATTGTCTTGATGATGTTGAAAAGAAATCACTTGATTGTCATCATCAGAAATCGATTACATGCAAGGCTCTGGTAATCGATTACCAGGAAGTGTAATCGATTACCAGAAGGGAAGAATGAAAAAGAGTTGTTGAAAAAGGTTTTGAATTTGAATTTTGAACATGTAATCGATTATCATATGTCTGTAATCGTTACCAGCAAAAACTCATGAAATTCAAATTCAAAAGTCATGACCCTTCAAATTATAACTGTGTAATCGATTACACAAACATTGTAATCGATTACCAGTGGAGAGTTTTCAGAAAATCTGCCAGCAGTCACATCTTTTGATTGGATTTGTGAATGACCCTCAAAGGCCTATAAATAGGTGACTTGGGCACGAATTTTAAAGAGAGAGTTTTGCTTGTTCAAAATGTCTTATCCTCTCAAAAGGAAATGAGAGAGATTCCAAGAGAACTTCATTGCCAAATGCTCTCTCAAAAGAAACTCCTGGGAAAACACTTGCAAATCCATTAAGAGTTTCTCCATGGACTTCAATTGTAATATACTTCTCTTCAAGAGAGAATTCCTCTTATTTCTTCTTATACAAAGAGATTGTTTAAGGGACTGAGGGTCTCTTAAGTTGTAAGAATTCCTGAACACAAGGGATGGGTTGTCCCTATGTGGTTCAGAAGTTGTAAAGGAATTTACAAACAGAAAGAAAAATCTCAAGTGGGTTGCTTGAGTACTGGAAGTAGGCACGGAGTTTGCCGAACCAGTTTAAAACTGTGTTTGCATTCTCTCTTCCCTTAAAATCTTTTATTTATTGTTGCTTGTTGTTTCTATTCAGTAATTTTACTTTGAATTATTATTTAGAAACTCATTTTAAAAGGAATCTTGGGACTTGGGTTAAAATCTGTATAGAAATCTTAATTGAGAAATAGTTTATGATATCTTAATTCACCCCCCCCCCCCTTCTTAAGATATCTGAGGCCACTTGTCAACCAAGTGGTATCAGAGCAGGGTTCTTGTCTAAAGTTTAAAAACTTCAAGAATAGATATGGCCTCATCCAACTTTCCATTTCCTGAAGGAAAATCTATTAATAGGCCTTTTATGTTCAATGGTGAGGGTTATCATTATTGGAAAACCCGAATGCAAATCTCTAAAGAAGCCATAGATTTAAAGATATGGGAAGCCATTGAATTTGATTCCTTTATTCCTACAATGGTAGAGAAAAATGCAACTACATAAAAAAAACTAGAGAAGGAAGAAGATGATGATGAAAGAAGAAAGAAGAAGATTCCTCCTTAGCCCTAAAATGCTGAATGTGATCAATCTAGGCACATGAGATTCAATTATCCTGTCTTCAAAAGAAGAATGAAAAATCTGACAAGAGGAATTTCAAAGAGAAGAACGAAAAGAAAGGATACATCACTTGGGAAGATAATGTCATAAATTCTTCAAGTGATTAAGAGAATAAAATCATAAGTCTGGGTATCATGATGAAAGACTATGAAAATGGAGAAGAGCAAAGTCGATACATTGATAGCAATTTCTCCATACACATGGCATGCATCAAAGTTTATTGATATTTCTCCCTAAGATAAATGGAAATGTGATTTATGAAGACAACAAACTAAGGCCACATTTCTCCCAAGAAAAGTGAATCTCAAGAAAAGTGAATATGTGATTTATGGAGACAACAAAGGCCACTTGATCAACAAGCCCAACAAGTGATATCAAATGATACCAACAGGTCACTTGTCTTTGATTGATTACTTTTGATGCTTGTTTTCTACTTGAGTTTAGATTGTCCTTGATGATTGTGATGGAATTTGATTGATTATGTTTGATGATCAATTGATTGTGTTTTTTGATTGATGTGTTTGTTTTTGCTTGATTGATATTCAATGTTTGTTAGTTTGATTGATTGATTGATTATATTTTATATTTGATTAATTGTGTTTGATGATTTTTTTTTGAGTTTCGATTGTCTTTGATAATTGTTTTAGATTGTGTTTTGTTGATTGCTTTTGATTTTATGTTTGATTGATTGTGTTTGACTATGTTTTTGATTGATGTGTTATTGTACTTGTTTTTGCTTGATTAATATTGAATGATTGTTTTAATGCCTTTTGGTATCACTTGATTCTCATACATTGCAAGAAGTGGTAACATTTTTCTCCTCTTTATTCATGATTTGTTTTTTATGTTGACAAAGGGGGAGAGATACATACTAGATATATGAAATCTTTATGAGACAACTTTTTTTATATGAAATCTTCAACTGTCTCAGATAAGCAATCATTGCAAAATAAAGGGGGAGTAAAACTATATACAAATGGATATTTTTTGTTGTTGTTGCTCCTAACCTACAAGTGGTTGTCATCATAAAAAAAAAGGGAGAATGTAAATCATCCAGGTTTTGATGATGTCAAAAAGAATATGCTTGATAATGAGCATCATCATCAAAAAGGGGGAGAATATGAATGTATGAATACATGAATTTTGATGATGCCAAAGAAGAATCAAACAAGGCCGCTTCAAAGGATAAGCATTTGCTTCAAGATTAATTCAAGATTGCTTCAACAAACAAATCCTTGTTTCAAGATTCACTAAAGATCAAGCCTTGCCTTAAAACAAAGGGTTTCAAAGTCATGCAAGGCTCTGGTAATCGATTACCAGGAAGTGTAATCGATTAATAGAAGGGAAGAATGAAAAAGAGTTGTTGAAAAAGGTTTTGAATTTAAATTTTGAACATGTAATCGATTATCATATGTCTATAATCGATTACCTGCAAAAACTCCTAAAATTCAAATTCAAAAGTCATGACCCTTCAAATTATAACTGTGTAATTGATTACACAAACATTATAATCGATTACCAGTGGAGAGTTTTCAGAAAATCTGCCAACAGTCACATCTTTTGATTGGATTTGTGAATGGCCATCAAAGGCCTATAAATAGGTGACTTGGGCATGAATTTTAAAGATAAAGTTTTGCTTGTTCAAAATGTCTTATCCTTTCAAAAGGAAATAAGGGAGATTCCAAGAGACCTTCATTGCCAAATGCTCTCTCAAAAGAAACTCTTGGGCAAACACTTGTAAATCCATTAAGAGTTTCTCCATGGACTTCAATTGTAATATCATTCTCTTCAAGAGAGAATTCCTCTTCTTTCTTCTTATACAAAGAGATTGTTTAAGGGACCGAGGGTCTTTTAAGTTGTAAGAATTCTTGAACACAATGGATGGGTTGTCCCTGTGTGGTTCAGAAATTGTAAAGGAATTTACAAATAGAAAGGAAAATCTTAAGTGGGTTGCTTGAGTACTGGATGTAGGCCTGGATCTTACCGAACCAGTATAAAACTGTGTTTACACTCTCTCTTCCCTTATCTCATTTATTTTGTTGCAATCAATTTTTGTCTTTCATGTTTAAAGAACATTATTAAATTGATTGATGCTTCTTCTGCATTCTAAGTCTATCACTCTTAAGTTATTGAAGCCGCTGGTCCAACACAAGGTCTTTTGTTTTGATGTAAGCTCCATTGGAGCTTGTAGACCTAGGATCTTCTTCATCAATGGATTCCTTTGCTTCTTGGAAGATCAATGGCAGCGGAATGGAGAAAGGAAGAGAGAGATGAGACGCCACTTCAAGGAGAAGATGAGTCTAGAAGAAGCTCACCACCATAGGAGGCCATGGATAAGAGCTTGGAGGAAGAAGGAGATGAATAAAGGGAGAGGGAGAGAAGAGCACGAAATTTTGTGCTCTAAATGAGCTCTGAAATCTGAAGTTTAATATTCAAATGATTAAAGTTAAAAAAATGCACACACATGACCTCTATTTATAGCCTAAGTGTCACACAAAATTGGAGGGAAATTTGAATTTCAATTCAAATTTTACTTGAATTTGAAATTGAATTTGTGGAGCCAAACTTTGGAGCCAAAATTTCACTAATTATGATTAGTGAATTTTAGTTATGGTTCAGCCCACTAATCCAAGATCAATTCCAAGATTCTCCACTAAGTGTGCTTAGGTGTCATGAGGCACGTAAAGCATGAAGGACATGCACAAAGTGTGACTATATGATGTGGCAATGGGGTGTAGTAAGCAAATGCTCACCTCCCCCTCTAAAATTTAATTGGATTGGGCTTATACCAATTCAATTAAATTTATTTCCAACCACACACATCAAATATTCACTTAGTGCATGTGAAATTGCAAAACTACCCCTAATACAAAAACTAGTCTAGGTGCCCTAAAATACAAGGGCTGAAAAATCCTATATTTTTAGGGTACCCTACCTACATTATGGAGCCCTAAATACAAGACCCAAAATTAATGAAACCTTAATCTAATATGTACAAAGATAAGTGGGCTCATACTTAGCCCATGGGCCAAAATCTACCCTAAGGCTAATGAGAACCCTAGGGTCTTCTCTTGCATCTTTGGCCCAATCTTCTAGGAGTCTTCTATCCAATGCCCTTGGGGGGTAGGATTGCATCATTCCCTCCCCCTTGAAAAGGATTTGACCTCAAATCCAAAGGTTCTTGAAACTCATTAATTCTTTCCTCAACACCTATAAAAAGAATAAAAACATATGTATCAGTGATGTTGGGTATGTTAGAGTACGGTAAGGACTGAAAACCCCTTTCCCGGCCATCTTCCCATAAGAGAATATAGTTCCTCACCAACTCAATGAGTGGTGCTACAAGTATAGAAAAATATGGGACAAACCTTTTGTAAAAGTTTATTAAGATATTGAAGCCCCAAATTTCCCTTATACTTGGTGGAGTAGGCCACTCTGGAATGACCTTTATTCTCTTAGGGTCCATGGGAAGCCCTTGATCACTATTTAAAAATTTAAGGAAAGTAATGGAATAAAACATACCTTTTTCTTTATTTTCATGTTGATTATTCCTACAAAAAATTACGACAAACCTAAGGTGTCCCACATAAGCACCTAGGTTTGCATTGAAACAAAAAATAAGAACAAACCTACCTAATGAGTCCCTATGTACACAAATCATGAAGATGGTGGGTGCATGAGTGATTTTACAAAAGAGTGTTGCACCACTCAACACATTCATCATACCACCTATCATAGGGATTTGGTGCCTAATAATACCTATTTTAGGCACCAACAAAGCACAAGGATTTAAGCTCTTGCAAACAAAACCCTCATCCAACAAATCCTTTACTTGAGGAATAACCTCAAGCTCAAGAGGTATGGTGGTGCTAAGGGATGTTTCCCTTGATAGGAGAAGGTAGAAAGATTGTTTAAGAAGGAGTGCTATTTTAATATCACCTTTTGTTGCAAAATGATTTTACTTCTTAACAATCTTCTTGGAAGAATCCTTTTCTTCATTTTCCTTCCCCTTGGCCTTTGAAGACAAGGCCTTACTATCCTCCTTTTTCCTTTGTTTTTCTAGTTTTTCTTCCTCATCCCTCTTATCTTTCATAGTTAGTTGATCTTTGGCCATCTGTGAAGGTGTTTGAGGATGCAACACAAATTTAGTGCCAAGATGGGTGAGGGTAATTTCATTAGTTAGGCCATTGTAAATGATATTCCTATCAAATTGCCATGGCCTTCCTAAAAGAATATGTACTGCCTCCATGGGAACTATATCACAATTAACTTCATCCTTATATATCCTAATGGAGAAAGGTACCTTCACTTGTTGGTTAACTATCATTTCCCCTTGCTCATTGAGCCATTGAAGTTTATAAGGTTTTGAGTGGGGAATGATAGTGAGGTTCAACTTGGAAACTAATCTTGTGCTACAACAATTGCAACAAGATCCACTATCCACAATGAGAGAACAAGTTTTATCTAAAATTTTGCATCTTGTATGAAAGATGTTCTCTCTTTGGGATTGAGATAGATCATAAGATTGACCTCCAAGGAGCCTTCTAACCATTAAGAGGTCACCTTTTTCGTGGGGATAGACTTCCTCACTAGACTCTTCACCCCTTACTTCATCTTTACTTCCACTAGAGGAAGGGCAAGAAGTAGTCTCCTCTTGACTACTATAAATGTCTTGATCCCTCATGATCATGGTTTTCTTTGTGGGGCATTGAGAGGCAATGTGAACTCTCCCAAGACATTTGAAGCATTTAATATTGCTAGTCCTTTCTTGGGAACTAGTCTTAGGGGTGTATTTCTCTACGGTCTTACCCTTATCTTCCTTGGATTTTGAAGGTGCAGCCCCCAAAATTCCATGGGCTTGGCCCTTCCTTGGATAAGAGTGAGAGCCATAAGATTTTGAAGAAGGCTTTCTTTTAAGTTGTTGCTCCACTCTTATAGAAAGTTGGACTAGCTCATCTAGGTCCCTATATGGAAGGAGTTCAACCTCATCCCTCACTTCCATATTAAGCCCACTATGGAACCTAACTATGCTTATTCTTTCCTCCTCCCTAAGTCCAGCTCTTAAAAGGAGTAGTTCCATTTGTTGTCTATATTCTTCAACACTCATACTCCCTTGTCTAAGCCTTTGGAGCTTGTCCATAAGTTCCCTTTCATAGTAGGAGGGAATGTGCCTCTTCCTAAGGGCACTCTTAAGATCATTTTAATACTCTACTAGAGGATCCCCATGAATCCTTCGTTCCCTAACAAGGGAAGTCCACCAATAGAGGGCATACCCTTGAAAGCTAAGGGTAGCCAATGGAACTTTTCTCTCTTCACTAATATGATGGCAAACAAAGATTTGTTCAACCTTCATTTCCTAATCTAAGTAGTCCTCAACATTATCTTTTCCATGGAAATATGGGAGGCTAATGTTAACCTCTTGAGGCCTTCTATCCTTTTCTTTTCTTTGGGAGTGATGTTTAGTATGTGAACTATGACGCCCTCTATAATAGTCGCTAAGTTCTTCACTTAAACTCTTGCAAGAGTCATGACTACTATAGGAGGCATGTTTTTCTCTTTTAATTTCTTTCATTATTTTTCTTCTTTCTTCCTCTCTTATTTTCTCTCTTTCATCTTGACTTATTTCTTCCATTCTTTTTTTACCTTTTTCTTTTCTCTCTTGTTTTTCTTTCCACAACTTAAGGGATCTCAACTCATCTAATATCTTATACAAGGGGTCTTTAGGAGTAGAACCCTCACCATTAACACTAGATGAAGAATGAAGACTCATGTTGGTTCCTAAGTTATGGTTCTTTTTTGTTGGGGGTTTGAAAACAAAAGGTAAAAGAAACTATGGTTGAAACTAGCCAAAATAAACACTAAAAGAGGTGTGAAAGATAATGTAAAAACTAATTGGTAAAAGGCAAGCTATCTAGGCAGTTTGACAATGGAGGGTAAGGGAAATAAGCTATGAAAGTAAGCAAGAAATTAAAGTGCAAGAAATGAAAACTAGGCGGATCCTATGAGTGTTTGGATGACCTCATTTAAGGTTCTCAACAAAACACTCACTATCCTAAGGGAAAATTGCCTAAAATTGTTACACACAAATGGAAGTAGGGTGACCTATTGGAGGATCCCAACTTACTTCCAATGAAAGGCTTTTTTGTTACAAAATTTGAAAGCAAAGCAAATTGCCAATTACAAAAAAAAAAACAAGTCCTCAATTGTGGTGGCTATTCTCTCTTTAGTGTTTCACTCAATTTGGAGTGCTTCTTAGTCCAATAGCTCTTAAGGTGGTTGGCCCCTTGCTTCTTGACTCAAATTCTTCAAGATATGGCACCAATCCTCCTTTCCAATTTCCTATACGGCAACTCACAAGCAAGGAAACAAAGAGACAAGCAATAACCAAAGACCAAAAAAAATGAAATGAAAGCTAAACCAATAGAGTTTCAGCAAGACAAATTTTCAAGGATTATTCAACAATTCAAGCAATGAAAGGCACACAAAATCAAGCTAGGACTCAAAGAGAACCCTAGAATGGCTCTAGAGTAGAGTAGAAAAACTATAAAAAAAAAAGACTCAAGAAACCTCTAGTTTTGGCACTTGTTTTCACAATAATTTTAAATTGAAATTTCATAACTAGGATTGGTATAAAATAGGCACCAATTATAGAACAAATTTTGAGCTAAAACAACAAGAACACTTCCCTTTCACTTTTTTTTTCCTGGACACTGAATTTTCTGCCAACTTGTGTGATTTTTCTTATTTTTTCCTTTAATCCAAATCGCTTGGTTCTTTTTCTATAATTTTGGTCCAGATGTCTAGAAAATTCAGTAAAACTTTAAGCTCAAAACATGTAGTGACCAATTCCCAGCAATTTACACAATTTCGTATGTTCAAGCTGCCAGCACCAACGATTTCAACCTAGAAATCAAGAGTAGTGTTTATGTTGCTTAAGGCTTGGATAGTTACAATTTGTGTTTGCTTATGCTCAATTATCTTGAATAACACAATTCAATAGAGCTTAAGACTTATTTGATTCACAAATCCAGCCACAACTCAGCACCACAACTCAACTTCATCATAGGCATCATGTAGGAAACTTAGAAAACAAAAAAAAGAGTTCAACAACAAGACAACTTCTAGGAATTGATTTAGAACATGTTATGAACTAAATAACATGCATGAAATAGACTCAAAATTCAAAAGATAGGCTAAGAATGACAAGAATACATGAACAAATGTATCTAGAATTCAATCAAAAAAATAAAAATTCAACACAAACTTAGAACATAATGTGACAATTACTATGACTAAACATGACTCTAAGACAACATGGATTAAGTGATTTACACTTAGATTCTTGTGTTTTTTTTCTAATCAATATTTAGGAAGAAAATTTAGATCTAAGGTTCAGCACAATAATATTATGAATGAAAAATGATAGAACCTAAAATCAACACAAAAACATGATTCAAGAGTAGATCTATAAAATTTGAACCATAGAAATGCAAGAACAAGTGTAGATCTAAGATTTAATCGGTTTATTTTTTTTTGAATCTACTCTAAACAGACCCAAACCATATGATGGAGGATATACATGGAGAATAAGATGAAGAACAAGGAATTAAAGAGAATTCACCGAACAAAAAGATAGAGGAAGCAAAAGAACATCACCTAGATGAATATGCTCTTGATACCACATGATGTAAGCTCCATTGGAGCTTGTAGGCCTAGGATCTTCTTCATCAATGGATTCCTTTGCTTCTTGGAAGATGAATGGAAGCGGAATGGAGAAGGAAGAGAGAGAGGAGACGCCACTTCAAGGAGAAGATGAGTCTAGAAGAAGCTCACCACCATAGGAGGCCATGGATAAGAGCTTGGAGGAAGAAGGAGATGAATGAAGGGAGAGGGAGAGAAGAGCCCGAAATTTTGTGCTCTAAATGAGCTCTGAAATCTGAAGTTTAATATTCAAATGATCAAAGTTAAAAAAAATGCACACACATGACCTCTATTTATAGCCTAAGTGTCACACAAAATTGGAGGGAAATTTGAATTTCAATTCAAATTTTACTTAAATTTGAAATTGAATTTGTGGAGCCAAACTTTGGAGCCAAAATTTCACTAATTATGATTAGTGTATTTTAGTTATGGTTCAGCCCACTAATCCAAGATCAATTCCAAGATTCTCCACTAAGTGTGCTTAGGTGTCATGAGGCACGTAAAGCATGAAGGACATGCACAAAGTGTGACTATATGATGTGGCAATGGGGTGTAGTAAGCAAATGCTCACCTCCCCCTCTAAAATTTAATTGGATTGGGCTTCTACCAATTCAATTAAATTTATTTCCAACCACAAAAATCAAATATTCACTTAGTGCATATGAAATTACAAAACTACCCTTACAAAAACTAGTCTAGGTGCCCTCAAATACAAGGGTTGAAAAAATCCTATATTTCTAGGGTACCCTACCTACATTATGGAGCCCTAAATACAAGACCCAAAATTAATGAAACCTTAATCTAATATGTACAAAGATAAGTGGGCTCATACTTAGCCCATGTGCCCGAAATCTACCCTAAGGCCCATGAGAACCCCAGGGCCTTCTCTTGCATCTTTGTCCCAATCTTCTTGGAGTCTTCTGTCCAATGCCGTTGGGGGGGTAGGATTGCATCATGTTTGATATACCTGATGCCTCTTACACTCCTTCTTTTGAATAGTTTCACTGCGTGGGTTTCCGCTAGTGGCCGGTCGGATAGCGAGATTGCTAGGATGAAAATAGTGTCCTTATCTTTACCTACCTTTTCATTTTCAATTAAAAGATAAGTAAAGAGGGGGAAATTGTCAAACCCTAATTTCGTCCGGGGATGATCATTTGCAAATATATCAATTCTTGCCAGCCGAATTGAGCTGCTTAATACCAGTTGCGGGAAAGAATACAAAAAATACCCAAAAAGAAGGGTAAAATGGTCATTTGGAGGCATTTTCAGACCCTTGGGCCCACTAGAAAGCTTAGGAGTGGAGTAAGCAGCTCGCCTGGGCGAGCAAGGTTACTTCAGGTTGAAGCAACAGCTTGCCTGGGCAAACTGCTGTTCACCCTCCTCCCCTTATTTCCTATAAATAGGCATGAGGGGGATGAACGAAGGGGTTCAACTTCATATATTGAGAGCATTTTAGTGAAATTAATGAGAAGAAGGAGAAAGAAGAAGCAAAAACGAGGTTGAGGCACTTCTTAATCGCTTCCGTGATCGATTCCTACGTCGTTCTTCACCATTCTTCATTCGTTCTTCGTTCATCGACCGGTTAGTTTTATTTTAAAGTTTTGAATTCACTCTATGCACCCTTAGGGGTCCTTTCTTGCTTTTCACATCTTCATCTTCATTCTTCTACCATCAGTGAACTCATTTCTTTGTGTAAAGCGAGTTTCGACCGATCATTTGTGTCATTATGTCACTTAATCATTGTAAAGTAAAATTTCAACCGATCGTTTGTACCATAAACTCTTTCTCGCATGTAAACAACTCCCGAACCTTTTATTCTTAAAATTCATAGACCTTTTTTGGTTTTTCTAATGTTTTCCCCGAATAAACGTTGGTGGCGACTCCCACGCGTTTTCCTTTAGTGGAAGATGCACCCTCGAGTCTGGCTCACCCTCCGGCCGAAGGGTAGGTTGCGATAGCTAGTAGATGAATTTTTGCAGGTACAAACAATGGACAAAGACACCAGGGCCTTAGAGCTCAAGCTATGAGTATCGTCACTCTTGGAAATTCTATTGCTAGCATAGGGAATTTGAAGAACAACCCTGATCATCTCCTTGTTCTTGTTCATGGTATCTTGGCTAGGGATGTGATATATTATGTTGAGAGAATAAAAATTTGTTTGAATTATTTTGTGTTAAAATATGAGTAATGCTTGTATGGTTGAAAAGTGAAGTTAATGTGCTTAATGCTTAAGGTTAGATAATATATTGAAGTTGAGTTGGAAAGGATTATGATTTACGTCCTGCTTATGATTAGTGGGTACCTTTCCAGTTTGCCTGTCAATTATAAATCTGATTCAATTCATAATCTCACAATTTATCATATGAATATGAATAAAGAAAAGTATTCCTTTCATTGTTTACATTTTTACCAGTTGGTTTCATTGCAAAATTTGTGCCCAAGGTTGTTTATCATATGTCTCATCTGTCCGCTTCTTTATGTTGGTCATTTGGATGTTGGTCTGTAGTTTAGTCTCATTCAACGTTGTACTGATGTTTTGATTGATACAACATAAGGGATTGGACTTATGCAGAAGCAAAGTTGAAAAGGGGCATTGGAAAAAACATTTTAATTTATGGTTAGTGCATCTTTTTAACTAGTGGTTCTCTATGTTATATTGCATAATTCTCCTCTAGGTCTATAAATTGAGCTTGTTTGTAAAGTGTAGAATAGTGTATCCACCCTTAAATTTTAGAGGGTTAAAGTAGTTCAAATTAGTTTAGTGTGTTAAGATTGTGATGTAGTTGAAATTAAATCTATGGTGGATACACCCTTGTTTGTGTATTTTACATACAACCTCACTTTAGAAGAGCTTTCTATGTAATCTTTGATTGTTGAACTAGAGTGTTCTTAGTTTCTTTAAATTAAATCGTTACTTTTGGGATGTTTGATTAAGAAAATATTTGAATATCTCATTTTTTTATTTGAATATGATGTCTTGTCTATGTGTGTTGTGCACAAAAATGGAATTGGTCAAAGCATGATAACCATTGCGAAAAAATTTCAATGATCTATGGAGGCAAATGACTGAGGTACCTTAACCAACTCAAACATAATTTGCTTTACTGGTTTAAGTAAACAAGCAAAATTTAACTCACTCTTGTGCTGAACAACCTTAACTATTCTTTTCACTTTCTTTCATGTTAATGCTGGAAAAAGTCTATTTGTATCATTTGGAAAGAAGTAAGCTTAAGCTGCCTAAGATATATATATATATATATATATATATATAGACACACACACACACACACACATATGTCTAGTACAGAAAGAACTGCACATCATATGGTCATTAATTCTTCATTTTCCCAAACAAGCAGTACTATCACATGGATTATTAGTTTTTTCTTAGGAAGCAATACATGGATTATCACTACTCTTGTTTGGCCAAAAATTTCATATCAGCAATAAAATTTATTGCCATTATTGGTAGAAAGAAAATAACAATTCTGATCTACACAGATTCATTGATTAGAAAACAATTGTTCTATTACTCAAGAATAATACTTTCTACTAGTGACTAATTTTTTTTAACAAGGTAAAAGCATAGGGATTACAAGTATAATTAACCCAAAAATATATCTTGACATTGTCTTGAATAAATTTATCTTTCTCTTTGGTCCTAGGAAAAATACTTTTGTTTTACCCTTGATAGAAATCATGTTTGTTTTTCTTACAACAAATAACCTTGCTGACACAGGGATAAGTGATTATGTAACAAAGGAACAATAACAGCTCTTTAGTAGTTAAATTCAAAGTCACTACAAATTTTTTAAAAAATTCTATATAAATTTGTCCTTCTAATTAACAGTGTTTCCCACTATTTCTTGAGAAAAGTGAGACTTTTACAAGTTGAAAAGATGCCTATGGTACAAAAAGTCTACACTAATCTATGTTAGTCTTCTTGAGTTAGAGATTTATAGCCCACTCAATCTATAAGTTATAGGTTGGAAGACATCTTCACTGCAAGGCAAGGAATTGTAAGACCACCCATGGGATGATAATATCCAAACTCTTCCTCAACTTGACTCAACAACTCCTAGAAAGAAGGTTGGTTAAAGTATGATACAGGAATCACAAAGCGCTTCATTTTCTCTCCAAAAGACAACAAGATAGCCCTTTGGCGTGTCTATTGCTTTTAAAGACACTGATTGGTTTGCAGCAGATGATGCCCTTCAAATACCTAAAAAATAAAAACCCATTGTTGTATATTATGTGTTTATACGGGTGTTAGTTGGTGAAAATGACTAACTTTTGTGTATAAAACTTGTATAAATTGTATCAAACTCTCCCAATTTATGGTTATTTTGTAGTGTTATAAATATTTTATGTTAAGTATAGGTAATAAATACTTAGTATTTTCATTTTGTGTGTTTAATAATCATTTTCTCTCAATTTCAGGTTAACTAGGTAAGATTCTGAAAGTGTTGTTTTTCACTTTCTCGCTAAGCCAGCAGATTGGCTTAGCGAGCGTCTGCTAAGCACAACACTCCTGAGCTAAACGCGAGGAAGACTCTGGAAGAAGATGAGCTATACAGGTTCGCTAAATGCATCGCTTCATCTCTCTAAGCGCACTACTTCAGTTCATTCGCTAAGCAAGAAAGGCGCGCTAAGCCAAAAATCACTAACGTGCGCTAAGCGGTCCATACGTGCACTAAGCGCACGAGCACGAACAAGGCCACCTATTTAAGCCTGAAATCAGATTTCGTGAGAGGAGTTTGGACTGGGATTCAAAGCTTTGCATATCTAGGGTTTCTAGAGAGAGAAAGGTCCAAGATCCATAGAGTTTTGAGAGATTTTGTTGTGTGAAGATCTGCAGAGACCAGAGCTTGAAGTATGAGCTGGTTTGAGAGCTTGAGATGAGTTTGTGAGTGATTGTGAGATCCTAGAGGTGAAGGATACATCCTAACCACTTGTATTTTTGCAATCTTTCATCTTGTTCTTCTCTTTGTAGTTAAGAAGGCTTCCTGGTATGGAAAGCTAAATCCTCTGTTGGATCTTCCTTGTAGGTACCTGATGTAAATATATTTATATCTATTTAATGATGTTTTGTGTGTTCTCTGTGCTATTGCTTTTCATTCTAGTATGCCTTTACCGTAATCACGTAGATGCATGCTTTGTTAGGGCCATTCAACTGTGGAAACTGGTCTGACTCTAAAGTCCTTGATAGTGCAGGGCTGAGTTGTCATGCTTTCACGAGGAATCGAGGTGCGATAATTTATTTGGGTATGTGTGTCTTAATGCGGTCCTGGTTGAGTTTAGTCTTACAAGAGGAATCTACGGACAATGCTTGATCAGGATTAGGATAAACTATCATGAGGAATCGGGGTTTAGTATCTCAGGAGACACCATAAGAACACATGAGCATTGTTAGATAGAGAATATCTTTTTAGCATCAGGCACCTATTAGGAACACCAACATGTTCTTTACTTTTTTTACACATCATTTCTCTCGCGTGATTTTCTTTCTTTTTGCATAGATAGTCTATACACCTGTTCATATTCACACTTACATTTACACACACCAGACACCTATTTGCTGAAATAGCTTACCAAATAACACAAGTTCCCCGAGTGTTCGATACTCGTTTTTAGGTGTCTATTCTTTATTTGTTATTCTTTGATTGTTTTTGTGAATATTTGTTTCTAATTTGTTTTTGCCTTTTCTTGTTTAACTGGATAACCACTGTTTTGTTAGTATTGTATATGCATAGATCTCCCATAGACAATTTAGTTCCTCTGGACTTTGAAATTGAAGCTACATTGCAAAGGAACAAGGCTGAGAGGAGAAGGAAACTTCTACAAGACAGAACAGTTGCATCCATTCTTGAGGAGGAGACTCATTTCTCTAACTTATTATCACCTGATTCACCATCATCAAGGGAATTTGCCACTAAATTACCTGAAGCCATTACCATGGCAGAAGAGCATGACCATAGGATTACCCTTGAGGATTATTCAAGTAGTTCAGTACCACAATTTTTCACCAGCATTGCACGTTCTGAAGTGCAAGCTAATAATATCAACTATCCACATTCCTTAATTCATTTAATACAAGGGAACTTATTTCAAGGATTACCTAATGAAAACCCCCATGCACACTTGGAAACGTTCATTGAAATATGTAACACTGATAAGATTGTCGGTGTACCAGACGAAGCTATTAGGCTCATCCTTTCCTCATTCTCATTGGTAGGAAAAGCCAAGAGGTGGCTCCACTCATTCATGGGCAACAATCTGAAAACCAGGGAAGGAGTTGTTGAAAAGTTCCTAAAGAAATACTTCCCGGAGTTCAAGACTGCAGAAGGGAAAGCTGCAATCTCTTCATTTCATCAGCTTCCTGATGAATTTTTGAGTGAAGCATTGGAGAGATTCAGAGGCTTGTTGAGAAGAACTCCCACTCATGGGTTTTCAGAGCCAATCCAATTGAATATGTTTATAGATGGGCTGAGACCACAAACCAAGCAAATGTTAGATGCTTATGCAGGGGGAAAGATAAAACTGAAGACCCCAGAAGAAGCAACTGAGCTAATTGAGAACATGTCATCCAGTGATAATGCCATTCTATGAGACAACCCACCAACCCACGAAGAAAAGCTTGATAGAGCTATCATCACATGACGCTTTATTTGCACAGAACAAGTTGCTTTCTAAGCAACTTGAGATTTTAAAATAAACACTTGGTAAGCTGCCAACTAAGTTGTCTATGGGTCAACCTACACACTCTTTTGTTTTGCAGGTTACAGGTTGTACCATCTGTGGTGAGGCTCATGAAATAGGCCAATGTATTCCCACTAAAGAAAACACTCAAGAAATTCATTATATGGGAAATCAATAGCGGCAAGGGTATACTCAAGGAGGATTTTCAGGCTTCCAATAGGGTCCCTATAATCAACAAGGAGAGTGGAGGACACACCCTGGCAATTAGTTCAACAAAGACCAGAGTGGGCCTTCAAACAGGCCAATCCAACAAGGACCTAACATATTCCAGAGCACTACTAAGCTGGAGGAGACCTTGACTCAGTTTATGCAGGTAATAATGTCAAATCATAAAAGCACTGAGTCAGCACTGAAGAACCTTGAGGTCCAGGTGGGACAACTGGCTAAGCAGATAGCTGACAAGTCATCCAACAGTTTTATGGCAAATATAGAATAGAATCCCAAGGAGGAATGCAAAGCTGTGATGACAAGGAGTAAAAGGTTTGTGGAGGTTGAGGATGAGGATAGTGTTGTGCATAAAAATAAAACTGCTAAGAAAAAAAGTACTAATGGCAAGAAAAATGAGGTGAGAGGTGAAAGTAATGAAGAAAAAGAGGAACAAATAATGGTCAAGAATAAAGAATTGAAGGATAAAGATAAAGAAAAAGAAGTAGAAAATGAAAAAAAAAATAAGTATGCAAAGAAGAGTAGGAGTGAAAAAGTTATGGATGAAGGTGTGGAAGTACCATATCCTGTGGTACCTTCCAAGAAAGAAAAAAATCGTCATCTGGCGAGATTTTTAGATATTTTTAGGAAACTTTACTCTCAATTTTTGAAAGATGTGTTAACAGGGAAGCATAAATATATTCATCAGGAAAACATCATAGTGAAAGGAAATTGCAGTGCTGTGATTCAGAAGATCCTTCCACCCAAGCATAAAGATCCTGGGAGTGTAACTATTCCTTGTTCAACTGGAGAAGTCAATGTGGGAAAGGCTTTTATTGACCTGGGAGCCAGTATCAATTTGATGCCACTCTCCATGTGCAGAATATTGGGAGAGTTGGAAATAATGCTCACTCGAATGACTTTACAATTAGCTGACCGCTCTATTACCAGGCCATATGGAGTAATTAAAGATGTGTTGGTCAGAGTAAAACATTTTATCTTCCCGACAGACTTTGTGGTAATGGATATCTCTAAATATACCGAGAAGAATGTGAACTTGCATTTAGAATTGTTAGTCAGTAGATAGATTGATTGTGAAAGAAAAGCTTGAACCAAGATCGGTGAGAGTGTGACCTTAAACTGTGAGTGAACGACTAGCTGTGAGTAATAATCTTTGCATGAATCTCTGAATTTTAGAATGAAATGTATAAACTAGAACATGATGAAGGCCATGATTGTACATACACAAGCCTTTTGACCAAAAAGCTTACCTTGAATGATAATTATATCCTTTGCACCCTTTTTGAGCTGAATGATATTGTCAAAAATTTGAACCCTGAACTTAAATAAATATCTCCCGATACCTTGGTTAGATTCTAGGAGAGCATATGGTTCAAGGCAAATTGACCCCAAATTTGGGGGAGTGGAACTAATTGGGATGAAAAGAAAAAGAGAAAGCATCAGCACACACAACAAATAAGTTGTATGTTAAAAAAAAAAGAATAAAATGTGCTGATGTAACAAGGTCAAAAGCAAAGGAAAGTAAAAAGCTAGTGAGCAAGCTAAGTGTATTAAAAAGACCATTGGGATAAATTTGGGATTTGTGCTCTTTGAGAATCTAAATCTTTGAATCCTAGAAAAACCAATGAATTTTCGTAGCCAAGCCTCACTACAAGCCTGAGAAAGTCCTTCTAATTCTGTTTATACATTTATGACTTTATGGCATGAGATGAAATTCAAAGATTGGACCTCTTGCTAGTTGTTATTAATGAATAGCTTAAACACTTGTACTTGAGTGAAATAGTAGCCATGAGACTATAGTTTAAGCTACTTTCCTTGATATCTGTCTTATGCCTAACTCCATCTAACTGTTTAGGTTAAATTTTATTCTTCTCTTTCGATTAGTGCATACCTTGTGAAAGACAAGTGATGAGGGCATTTTACTCCGCTCTCTTATCATGCAATCAGTAACTTTATAGCATACACCTTTGTACATAGTCACTGCATGTCATTGTCACTTGAGGACAAGTGAGCTGTTCTCTTTTTGCTTGAGGACAAGCAAAACTGTAATTGGGGAAGTTGTTAGTCGATGGAAACGACTTACTTTTGTGTATAAAACTTGTATAAATTGTATCAAACTCTCCCAATTTATGGTTATTTTGTAGTGTTATAAGTATTTTCTATTAAGTATAGGTAATAAATAGTTAGTATTTTCATTTTGTGTGTTTAATAATCATTTTCTCTCAATTTCAGGCTAATTAGGCAAGCTTTGGAAAGTGATGTTTTTCACCTTCTTGCTAAGCCAATCTGCTGGCTTAGCGAGCGTCCGCTAAGTGCAACAATCCTGGGCTAAGCGCGAGGAAGACTCTGGAAGATGATGAGCTGTACAGGTTCTCTAAGCGCACCGCTTCATCTCTCTAAGCGCACCGCTTCAGTTCATTCGCTAAGCGAGAAAGGCGCGCTAAGCCAAAAATCACTAACATGCGCTAAGTGGTCCATACATGCGCTAAGCGCACGAGCATGAACAAAGCCACCTATTTAAGCCTGAAATCAGATTTTGTGAGAGGAGTTTGGACTGGGATTTAGAGCTTTGCATGTCTAGGGTTTCTAGAGAGAGAAAGGTCCAAGCTCCAGAGATTTTTGAGAGATTTTGTTGTGTGAAGATCTGTAGAGACCAGAGCTTGAAGCAGGAGCCGGTTTGAGAGCTTGAGATGAGTTGTGAGTGATTGTGAGATCCTAGAGGTGAAGGAGACATCCTAACCACTTGTATATTTGCAATCTTTCATCTTGTTCTTCTCTTTGTTGTTAAGAAGGCTTCCTGGTATGGAAAGCTAAATCCTCTGTTGGATCTTCCCTGTAGGTACTTGATGTAAATATATTTATATCTATTTGATGATGTTTTGTGTGTTCTCTGTGCTATTTGCTTTTTATTCCAGTATGCCTTTACCTTGATCATGTATATGCATGCTTTGTTAGGGTCATTCAACAGTGGAAACTGGTCTGACTCGAAAGTCCTTGATAGTGCAAGGCTGAGTTGTCGTGCTTTCACAAGGAATCGGGGTGCGATAATTTAGTTGAGTATGTGTGTCTTAATGCAGTCCTGGTTGAGTTTAGTCTTACAAGAGGAATCTGCAGATGATGCATGATCAGGATTAGGCTAAACTATCATGAGGAATCAGGGTTTAGTATCTCAAGAGACACCATAAGAACACATGAGCATTGTTAGATATAGAATATCTTTTTTGCATCAGGCACCTATTAGGAAGACCGATGTGTTCTCTACTTGTTTTTACACATTATTTCTCTCGCGTGATTTTCTTTCTTTTTGCATAGATAGTCTATACACCTATTCATATTCACACTTAAATTTACACACACCAGACAACTATTTGCTGAAACAGCTTACCAAATAACACAAGTTCCCCGAGTGTTCGATACTTGGTTCTTACCGTTTTATACTACTTGTGCGATCTGGTACACTTGCCGGAAGCCAAACAACGGGCATCATTTTCTTCAACCCAAGCAGCCTCTAAGAGGGTTGAAGTTCCCAAAGGCTATCTTGTAGTTTATGTTGGTGATAAGATGAGGCGGTTCATGATTCTAGTATCATACTTTAACCAACCTTCATTTCAAGAATTATTAAATCAAGCAGAAGAAGAATTTGGATATGATCATTCAACTGGTGGTCTCACAATTCTATGTGAGGAGGATGAGTTCCTAAATGTCACCTATCGCTTGGATGAGTTGTAAATCATGTTAATGGAGACTGAGATAGATTAGATGAGACAAGCTTTTACAGTAGGAAATTTTGTTGTAAAGATTTTCCATTTTCTTTCCTTGTATAATTCCAATGGAAGATGAATGAGAATACAACACAAGACATAGTTTAAACAATTTTTTCTTTTGCCAAATGCCAACTAATTTCAAAATTATTATCAAATTTCAATGGATATATATCAGGCTATCAGCATATATTAGAGATTAATTAATGTACTTAAAGTTCAGACAATTCAAGGTAAGAATAATTACCTTACTTAAAGTTCTGGCTTTCAAAATAATGCTTTGTACATTATAATATATAAACATAAACATCATGCAACATTAAAATTGGTGTGAACAAATATAAATCAAGTGCCATTGAAAAAGCTGAAACTTACTGAGCATTTTCTCCTTCAATTGTTGGAGCACATTGAATAATGTAAAATAGATCAAAGGCAAGCACCAAGTTTTAGGGATGCTTCTTTTTAGTAAATTTCATCTACAATTATCAACATGAACTTCTTCTGGATTACTTTCTCACATCTAAAACCATGAATTAAACTGAATTTTAACTAATTGAAAGCTATAGAATAACCTGCCGATATAACAGAATGAGCTCCACCTAGTTGAATAAGCTAACTCAAAGGCAACTGCACATTTTGCACACCTATTGATGAAATAGCATGAAATACTTCAAAATATGAATTTCATGTACATTGAAGAACCCCATTCAAATGGCGTATTGATCCCCCACCATATTCATAACCCATTGAACCCCATAAAGCAATAAACTTATAGGCGACAAGGAGATCCTAAAAACAAACCTGAAAAATGTCGGGGTTACACGTGCGAGGACACACAACGGTGGTACACAGCGGGACAGGACGATGTTCCACGGGGCAATTTTGGGTGTACAATAGCCGGTGAGTGAAGACGTTTGTTGAGTTAAGGTAAAAGGGTACCTTCACTTGTTAATGTCTGTGGTAGGGTAAGAGCTGAGGCACATGCTCGCACGAGGTTAAATAATGTCGAAATCAACGACAGTGTTAAAAGAAAACGTCGTTGATTTGTCATTTTTTACGACGGTCATAGTGTGACTCATCATTATATTACTCATTAGAAGACAGGTTTCACTCCACCGTCTTTGTTCCATATGTTATAATTACAAAAATGCCATTGTCTATCTTTTAAAGGCGATTTTCAACAATCGATGTCGAAACAGCGTCATAAAAGGCTGTTTTTCTAGTAGTGTTTGCACAACCCTTAGACTCCCTTTGAATCTAAGAACTTCCAAGTATTGTTTTGTCACTAAGCCACTTCTGGATTTCACAAATAGAAGTTTGAATAGAATTAGAGATTCTTTACAACACTCAAAGAGTGGATTTACAATAACATCCTAATCTCTGACTAATACTTTAATACTACAAAGGATGGACTCTCTTAAGCTCAGTGTGTTTCTCAACAAATGTTTTTCTTTTCTCGTTTCCTGATTCACAACTCATCTTTCTATGTACTTTTTTTCTTTTTGTTGTTCTTCAATCCTTGATGTCATATTTATAGGAAGAGAAATAATCATAATTATGGAGAGTATCTTTGGGATTGAATAATATGACCATTGAGAAAATTGATTTTAATTCTTGATATAAGCAAATATTGTGCATTTCTGTCTGATAGGATTAGGACTTTCCATATCTGTCATTCATAAATCAATATGACCATTAGACATATAAAAAGAAATATAAGATTGATTCACAAATATATTACTTTTAACCAAAATTGTATAAACTATCATAGATAGATAATTCAAATAAAATGATCATTCCAATTGGAGTTTGGATGGATTGGACAAGTACTTCTCGCTTCCAATAGATGAAGTATCCACTAATGGATAGGTCTCACCTAGTGTTGCTTCCAGTCATTAAACCTCTTGAAATACATGTAACAAAGTGGTTAACACAAATTTATATCTTATTTTCATCAAAACCTTAAAGGATGTTTGGGTTGTCCAATGTCCACAATCTCCCCCTTTTTTACGATGACAAACTATATAAATTGAGCAGTGAATATAGCATGTATATAGTAGAATAGTTTCACTATGAATAACAATAGATCAAAATGCTATATGTGATAGCTTTTAGCTCCCTTTAAGTCTAAAATAACTATGCACGAGTGGATGCAACTATAGACATTGATGTATTGAATTCTTTTCAAAACACCTTATTTTATTAAATGACTGGTGTTTACATAAAAAAATTCTTTCATAAACTTCTCCATTTTTTTCATTAGCAAAAAGACAATGGGTTTTGAAAGTGAAAAAGGTGATGGAGGAAATCATTATTGATCCTGAGTAGGGGGTGGTGGTGGTTTGGATGGTGGTGGGTGGTGGTGGAATATCAGAGTGAGTAGGTGGTGGCGAAAGTGTTTGGGGAATGGTTGTTTGTGGTTGTGGGTCAAGGCTAAGTGTTTGGGTTTGGGTAAGGGTTGGAAGAGTGGGTGGAATACTTATTGGTGGTTAAGGTTGAATAGGAGGAAGCGGTATTGGGGAAACAACAACATTGAATAGACACATCTGGGCTTGTTACAGATTCAGAATGAGAGATTCACCAAGACTACTAAATTGAGTGGAAATTGTTTGTTGCATGTTGTGTATGAACTCTTCATTCTCAGTCCTTTGCTTCTCAGTAAAGTAGTCCATAACAAGTCCAATCATCTCCTTTACTTCAGCTTTAGTCACTACTTCTAGAGGAGCAGAATTGATTGGATTGGGTCCAGAGGTGTTAGTGTGGACAATGACAGCAGTTGCGTCTTTAGATGTGGCTTCATGTGAGGTTGATTTAGTTGGGGCCTCATTTTCCGTATCTTTTTTTGGCTTCTCAACAATTATGACTAGAGTGGACTCAACCATTTTTGGTGCTTTAGCAGTTACAGTAATGGGTTTGGAAACCAACTTGTTGGGTCGTGTCTTCTCAGCTTCTGCTTCAACCTTTCTCATGATAGCAGTTGTGCATCTAGTTTTTGAATCAACCTTTTGCTTGGCTTTTTTTCCAGGCTGATCTTCCAAGTTGCTTCATATTTGGCCCTATTAGCATGTTGCAATCAATGAAGGTGTTGGATGAGGGCTTCTAGTTTTTCCATAGTCTTCTTCCTAATGTCGAAGACGCGATGGTAGAAGAAAATGGTTAGCTTCATCAAACACTCCATGAAGTCATCATCAAGGTTCTTCACAAAGTATGCATTTGCATCATCAAAGTGGTATACTTTGTTTGGACGTAATACTTAAATGAAATCCATTTGTTGTGAAGTAGGAACATGTGTAGAATTGGAGGGACTTGCACCTTTGGTGTCGTACCACATGGTCTAGTTCCATAAGGTCCTTGCATCATCAACATCAAGCTTCCTAATTAGCCTTTGACCCTGGAATAGAGTCTTCTAGTTGCAGAAGTAGTTGACTAGTTGTGTCTTTTGTCCTCTGTTGGGCATATCTTTATTGAAGTAAAGCTTGAAGCCCTTATTTTTCCCTTCATCACAGATGGGCAATCTTGGACAGACTTTATCAGACATCATCTTGATGTCAATGCATCTACTGATGTAGAGTCCATGGGGATAAGCAATTGCTTAGTCTAGTACATATATCTGCTTCAAGATGCCTCCTATCATATCAAGATATTGTTTGAAGGGTCTTAAGTAGACAGGATTAGAGAGAATGAATCTGGTGCGAGGAGTCCATATATGCACCACGTTGGACTATAGTGTTTGAGGAGTTGGATTTTCCTTGGAGGGGTCCATACTAATGACCGTTGCAGGCAGAGTGTAACATTTTATTTTTCATAAAATAAATTAAAAAAGATTTTATTTAAAAATAATTAAAATTTTAGGAAAATATTGAGATTTTTGTAATTAAATAAATAAGAAGAAATAGTTTTATTAATTAAAATAATGGTCTTAAGGTAAATAAAATAAATATGTTCTTATAAAATAAAATGGATAAAAAAGGATGTTTTATTTATTCATTTGATAGAAAGTAAAATAGAATTGCTTTTTATAAAAAATAAAATAAAGAAAAATAAAGTAAATAATAGGCTGAGAGTACCCTGGCTATAAATATAAACATATTAGGTCAGTTTTTACATTTACGATACGTCTCTACGCTCTCTCTTCTCTCAAATTCATTTTCCCTTCCCCCTCTCCCAAAACCCTCTCCTTTTCCCGCATACACTCAAACCTATACCAATAAAACTACGATCTCAGACTCATTAACCGTTGGATTATCGTGAAATTTGAACACCAGGTTAAGAACTTATTTCTGCATATCCCCACTATTGAGATTTATGAAATAATGTCTATGGTGAGAGAAATGTCCCTCGCACGGAGCTCACTTTTTCCCACATACACCTAAACCTATCCCAGTAAAACTATGATTCCAAACTTGTTAACCTTGGGATCATTATGAACTTTGAACACTATTGGACAAGTGGCCTCAGAAATCTTAAGGGGGGTTGAATTAAGATTTTACAAACTATTCCCCAATTAAAATTTCTATACAGATTTTGACCCAAGTCCCAAGATTCCTTTCAAAATGAATTTCTAAATAATAATTCAAATTAAACTTACTGAATAGAAATAACAAGCAACAATAAATAAAAGAGTTTGAGGGAAGAGAGAATGCAAACACAGTTTTATACTGGTTCGGCAAAGTCTGTTGCCTACGTTCAGTCCCCAAGAAACCCGCTTGAAAGTTCCACTATCTCACAAATCCTTTACAATTTCTGAAACACACAAGGACAACCCTTCCTTTGTGTTTAGATGCTTTACAACAAGAGACTCTCAGTCTCTTAGCCCTTTGATTAGAAAGAGAGGAAGAAGAAGATGACCTCTCTTGAAAGAGATAGATGTTTACAATGAAGCATTCAATTCCTTATTAAATCTCACAAGTGTTTGACCAAGGAATTTTTAGAAGATAAGGCAATTTAATCTTTTGAGAGGATAAGACTTTTTGGTCAATAAAAACTCTGAGAAGATTTTGTGTCCCAAGTCACTTATATATAGGCCTTTGATGGCCATTCAAAAACATTTGAAAATATGTGACTGTTGGGAGTTATATTCGAAAATCCTTACTGGTAATCAATTACCATAATGGTGTAACCGATTACACAGTTACTTCTGAAGAGTTATGACTCTTCACATTTGAAATTTGAATTTTTAAACACTGGTAATCGATTACCAACTGATTGTAATCGATTACAAAACTTTAAAATTTAAATTCAAATTTCTTATGGCTGTTTTAAAACATTCCAAACCACTGGTAATCGATTACAAGCCATGTGTAATTGATTACATGCTTTCTAAAATATTTAAAAACATTTAAAAGCTTTTCAGAAGGCACATTGGCCACTGGTAATCAATTACATCTTCTGGTAATCGATTAGCAGAGAGAAATCTTTAAAATAAAAAGTTTTGAAAGAAAAATCCTCTTGGTCAAACATTTGTGCTTTCAAATCTAACTTGTAGATGTAACTTGTATTTCTTGGATTGCTTGAAGGTCACTTGAATTATCCATGAAGAACACTTGACTGTTGGCATCATCAAAATCTCTTGTAGTCTTGCTTCTACAAACACCAGGTTCAGAACTCATTTTTTCACATCCCCACTATTGGGATTTGTATAATAATGTCTGTGGTGATAGAAATGTCCCTCGCATGGAAACAATGAAATAGAGGCTTCAATCCCTTCTCCTTCTGTCTAACGCTTGGAAACCCTAGTAGAGAAACCAGAGGAAAAGCTTGATGAATCTTAGGGAACCGCTAGAAACGCCGTTATTGTTGCCTAACTATACACGTGTGCCCACATAGAGGTAAGGGATGAGTTTCGTAATTAGGATTAGAATGAAAATGTGTAGGGATCCTTAGAGGATCAAATTATGGTTTATTTTGGGATGTTTATTATATTGCAATTCTTACTGTATGATTATGTGAAATTTTTCTAGGGGTATTGCTCCCCATGTTGTGAGAAGCATTTTTGTATAATTTGTTTGTGTTTTGGACAATATTTACTAGATTAGTGTGATACATTGTTATATTGGGATTATGAAATTGTGATTGAAATTGTCGGTAAGTGATAAATTGAATATGTGATGAATTATGAGATAACATGTTGCTTTGAGATTATAACATTGTTATTGAGATTGAGTACAAGTGAAAATTTGAACATGTGTTAATTTGCGAGATACACATAAACATGTGATGGTGGATTGTGACATTGTGAGATGTTAAATTGTGGATATGAGATATGGTTGTGAATAAGTGTGGTGTTAAATTGTAGCATAATGCACAAGGTGTTAAAAGAAAAGTGTAGGGTTGTAAGTTAGGAACATGAGGTGTTAAATTGTAGTGTTAAACGTGTTTGAAAACAAGTGTGAGGTCGTGAGTATTGTATAATTCATGAGCAATGTCTATGTGCAAAAGTTGTTTTAGGAGTTAGACCTGAATCAGGAAGGTAAGGCCTTAATGGATTCTTCAGAGTCTAGGCCTTGGGGGTAAATACACCTGGTTTGAGTGCTCCTTTAAGCTTATGTTGATCCCATATGATTGGAGCATTCTCGCAAAATAGAGTGACCCTGACTGGTCACCTTATGATTTTACTTCGTGAGAGTGACCTGACATACCCATTGTATGACATGTCTTGTTATGTACTCCTAAGCACCCTGGTGTTGTTTTTCATTGACATGGTACCACATTGCATATAAGCTTGAGTCTTAGTATAGTTGTTGCATAATACCTGTGAATTATTTATTATAAAATTGGAGAGTGTTATTACATCTTGAATCGAGTGTGTGATTCATATGTAATGTGATTGGTGATTGAAAAATGAGATTTAAATGATAAAGTGGTGAAGTGACGTGAATTGCATTAAGTTGAGCTATGTGATAAATATTTTTATAATGTATTTTGCTTATGTCTTTGTTTATCTATATTTTATTTAGAAATGTGATAACTCATTCCCTATGTGTTGTTTGTGTTTGGATCCTGTGATGATCTTGAACCTCATGTTCGTGGGAGTGGATGACTTTAAAGAACCTTGTGCTAGAGGACACTGGGACACAATGCTCTTATAGGATGTGACATTGGGGATTGAGTTTGTGTTTTAATTGCATGATGTTCCAAACATGTATTTTACTTTATTTTACTTTGCTGCTTAACTTGAGTTCTTTTGTAAACTTGGAAAACCTTGTTTTGAGTTGGAGATGTTTTTAATAAGTTTTATTTGGTAATAGTGAAGCGAATGTGACCCTTTTAGCTACGTGAATTGGGTTACGTAATTTAATAAAATTAATTTAACTAAATTCTAAATTTTTATATGTTTTTCTTAATTATATGTATGTCGAGGTAGAGGGCGTCACATTTAGTGGTATCAAAGCCATATTTAGTGGTATCAAATGGTTATATGAATGGCTTTAAAGAGCCTCGTGCTAGAGGATGCTAAGACACAACGCTCTGATAGGATGCAGCATTGGGGCATGGGTTTCTATATTATTTGCATAAAGTTCTAAACATGTTACTTTATGTTATTCTGCTGCTTAACTTGTTTCCTTTTGTAAAAATTGGATGGCCTTGTTTTGGGCCAGAGATGTTTTCATACCCATATTTGATAAGTTTTTAATTTGATTATTAAAGTGAATGTGACCCTTTTATCACATGAATTTGTTTAAGCGATTTGAAGAAAATTGATTTAATAAAAATCCAAATTTTTATATCTTTTTCTTAATTATATGTATGTCGGGGTAGAGGGTGTCACACAGAGTAAGCCTTAGTGCCTTGTCATAAGGATCACTTGAAGTGATTTCTTGCTTCTGCTCAACTGGCACAGGGGATGGACAAATGGTTTTGGAGGTACTAGTAGGCATCCATTGAGGACACATTTTGACTAGGTTGGGATACATTGGTCTAGTCCATGATGGAGTACCGAGAGGTACTATGGCATCTGGGGGTAGAGCTGCATATTGAGTAGATGAAGTATGGATATGATCACACTTTGTCCATTGAGGTGGAGTCACTACCTCATGTTGTCTTAGGATGAATTCCACATGCGGGTTCTGGATGATCTTGCTCTCAGGGTAGTAGTATTGTTGTTTTCCTATGGGGAAAGCAACTAAAAACTTTCTGCAAGGAATATTCTCTCTAGTTTGTTGGACCCATGGTCTCCAGCATTTTCTCCATGTGGATCCAAGCAATGGAAACTTGGATATGTTGATTAAAGAGAGAGACTTCTTGGTCTGCACTGGTGGTGGACTGGATGGTTGTGGAGTGGGAGTTGGAGTTGCCTCACTATCAGATGAACTAAAGTCGTCAGAGGATGAGATCTTGATAGGTTCCTTTGGGGTCAAGGACTTGTGTCCAACTTATGGTTATTTTGTAGTGATTTTTGTAAATAAATTTTGTTTTATGGATAAAGCTGTCTCTAGAATATGTCCATTGGATTTAATGATGAAATATGTGTAATTTAAGGTGAAAAAGAGACTAAGTCATGAAGTGCCAAAAGTGACAGTTAAGCTTAGCTCATCAATGGGCTAAGCGCGCATCCACCGCGAAGTGCAGCTTCAGTGTGCTTAGCATGAAGGAGAATCTGGCAAGGCATCAGCATCAAGGTCGCGCGCTAAGCGCAAGATTAGTGCGTTAAGCGCAGTAGGTGTCTTCAGCCAGGCTCAACGCACGACTGGTGCTAAGCCTGAATTCACTTACCCGTGCTAAGCGTGAAGGTGGCGCTAAGCGCAACATCGCGGATTCAGAGCCTATTTAAAGCCTATCTTATGCATAATTAGGGTACAATGTCCAGGGCACATAATTCCACAGACACCACCGTGCCTATTTCGGGAAAAGAGCTCTGGAGGCAGTGTTCGCTTCCGGCAAGTGCACCGGATCGCACAAGTAGTATAAAATGGTAAGAACCGAGTATCGAACTCTCAAGGAACTTGTGTTACTTGGTAAAGCTATTTCAGTGAATAGTTGTCTAGTGTGAAAAGAGATATGTTTACAATGAACACGTGTGTAACCTAACTATTAAAAGGAAAATCACATGAGTAATGATGTGTAAAGACAAATAGACGACACGTTGGTCTTCCTAATAGGTGCCTGATGTTAAAAGGATATTTTCTACTTAACAATGCTTATGCGTTCTATGGTGTCTCCTAAAATGCTAAACCCTGATTCCTCATGATAGTCTAGCCTAATCCTGATCAAGCATCATATGCAAATTCCTCTTGTTGGACTAAACTCGGCCAGGACCGCATTAAGACAAACATACAACAACTAGGTTATCGTACCCCGATCCCTCGTGATAGTACGACAAACTAGCCCTGTCCAATCAAGTTCTAAGAATCAGACAAGTTTCCACTGTTGAATGACCCTAACAAAGCATGCATTTACGTGATCAAGGTAAAAGCATACTAGAATGAAATACTAATAGCACAAAGAACACACAAAACATCATTAGATAGATAAAAAGATATTTACATCAAGTACCTACAAGGAAAATCCAACAGAGGATTTAGCTTTCCATAACTGGGAAGCTTCCTTTACAACAAAGAGAAGAGAAAGATGCAAGATTGCAGAAATACAAGTAGTGGGGATGTCTCTGATGTGGCATCATTTTCTTCTATTTTCTAAACCCTTTTTGCACCATTTTAATTACTGATTGGTCTTAATTGTCAATTAATCAGGCAGTTTTATTATTTGGGCTCATTTAGCTAATTTGATGTTTTTAATCTAATTTCAGGAATTAATGAAACATTGGGCTTAATCCGGATTTTGGTTATGGACTTGAAGAGGGCAAATTAAGCAGCTCTTACCTTAGTTAATTAGGAAATTTCGCAATTTTATTTTATGTTGTTCAGTGTTTATTTCGTTTTGGGCCAGAGTATTGTAATAGGGCCCAGTGACTTTGAGTGACTCTTTTTAAATAGTAGCCTTGGGATTCGTGCAAGGCTATTCTGTTATGCTATTCATTATTCAGAGCTTTTGTTTTAGGGTTTTACATTTTCTGCTTTGATGCTACTGTTCACGTAATGCAATTTTACGTTTTCTGCTTCTAATTACAATTTCATTCTTGCTTCTTCTTCTACTCTCATTTTCGTTTCTGTTTCATTTACATTTATGTTCATTTACGTTTCTGCTTCATGTTTCATTTGCGTTTTTTGTTTGAATCCATGGAAGGCTAGATTTTCTGGTGTTGTTTCCTTTTGAGGACGAAGCCCAACTCTCTTTGAGGTTTTGCTTGTAATGTGGTTTCCTGGCAGTTTTCCCTTCGCCAGTTATCCCAAATTCGTGAATATTAATCAGTGCACGCTTCGTGTTCAATTAATTGCCTCTGAGCCTAACTTGCGTTCATGCTTAATGGACGAAGGGCTAACTGGTGTATGTGGTGCCTAATCACGTATTGAAAACCCTAAGTTGATTTTCGCTTAGTAAATTGAAATAGGGTTGGATTAAGTGGTTGACTGTTAGGGACAAATTTTCCATAACCTAGGATAAGAGAATTGCTTCTGAATAAGAGGAAACAACCCGTTTTTAATATTAGTAGTTTCGTATTCCAGTTTACTTGTTCTGCTCTTTAATCACAAAACAAACAAACCCCCACTAATCGTTACTGTTACTGCAAGTATATTATGAACATTTGGTTTGTCACTGCTCGTTGGGAAACGACCTAGGATCACTTCCTAGTTACTGCATTTTCATGTTTATTTGATTCAGGTACGGCCTTGATCAAATTTGGCGCCGTTGCCGGGGAGCAGTGTCCAAAGGTTCATAATAACTAGCGTTGTGTGTTTAATTCTTTCGTGTTTTATGTTTAATTGTTAGCATTGTGTTAGTATGTGTGTTAGTGTCGTTTAGTATCTTGATATTTTGTTTAGTGTGTGTTCTGTTTCAGTTTTCCTATTGAGCGCTTCCCCTGTTTCAGTTTTGGGTGTTTTGCTGTGAATAGTGTTTTGCGACGGACTTAGCGTCCATTTCTGCTTGCGGCGACGGATTTTAGCGACCACCCATGCTGAATTATTTGTGATTTTTTGTTTTAGTAGCTAGGGTTGATATTTTTGGCTGAATTTTTTTGTGGTAACTTCTTTTAATCCATATTTTGTGGGAAAAATACCTAGAGCGTTTAGTTTGGTCAGTTTTGAAAGTTCCAAAAAACTAGCAAATTTTGTGTTTGTCAAAACTTCAAACGGCCATAACTTTTGCTCCGGTTATCAGAATCGCAATTATTATATATGCATTTGGGGTAGAAAAAAATATCCTACGCCATGGGAGCTTGCCATAGGCCGGCTGAGGTCTCCATCGTCCAAAAAAAGTGATTCTGTCAAAAGTTTTTTATTTTTCAAGTTTTATTCACTTATTTTTCTTAACCTACCAATTTTAGCTTTCATAGTTAGACTTTGAATTTTTGTCTGAAATTTTTTGTGCTATCTTCTCCTCATTTTATAAGGTTGCTCACAAAATTTCAAGTCATTTGGATATCATTTGAGGGTAGCTGTAGTTCAAACCTACACCTTTATTTACATGACAAGGCAACTAGTTGTGTGCATGCTGAATGTAGTGTATGACTAGAGGCAATCCATCTGACTTACAACCCTTTGATCCTGAGATAGATAGGACATTTCACAGATTAGTTAGGCATCATTTTATACCTTTTGATCATTCTGAGCATTCCATTACTGGTGAATCTGTGCATTCTGTTATTGGTGATTTTGAACATCCTGATCTTGAGCATTATAATTTTGAGCATTCTGATTCTGAGCATTCTGATTTTGCACATTCTGAGAACATGGCACAACCTCCACCCCATGAGAGGACTCTAAGGGAAATGGCTGCACCTGATTTCACCTACGAAAGCTTGTGCATCCAATACCCTGATGAGGATGTGCCATATGTTCTTAAAACTGGACTGATTCATTTGCTTCCAAAGTTTCATGGCCTTGCAGGTGAAGACCCGCACAAACATTTGAAAGAATTTAACATTGTCTGCTCCACCATGAAACCCCCAGATGTCCAAGAGGATCACATATTTCTGAAGGCTTTTCCTCATTCATTAGAGGGAGTGGCAAAGGACTGGCTGTATTACCTTGCTCCAAGGTCCATAACGAGCTGGGATGACCTTAAGAGAGTATTCTTAGAAAAAAATTTCCCTGCTTCCAGGACCACAGCCATCAGGAAGGATATCTCAGGTATTATACAACTCAGTGGAGAGAGCCTGTATGAGTACTGGGAGAGATTTAAGAAACTATGTGCTAGTTGCCCCAACCATCAGATTTCAGAGCAGCTTGTTCTCCAATATTTTTATGAAGGACTCAGTAATATGGAGAGAAGTATGATAGATGCTGCCAGTGGTGGAGCCCTTGGAGACATGACTCCTACTGAAGCCAGAAATTTAATTGAGAAGATGGCTTCCAACTCCCAGCAGTTTAGCACCAGAAATGATGCCATAGTCATTAGAAGAGTGCATGAGGTAGCTACAAACCCATTTGCATCATCTGAAACTAAGAAGCTTGAAGGCAAACTGGATGCATTGGTCAACTTGGTAACCCAGCTGGCCTTGAATCAGAAATATGTTCCTGTCGCAAGGGTTTGTGGTTTGTGCTCCTCTGCTGACCACCATACAGACCTTTGCCCTTCCATGCAGCAACCTGGAGCAATTGAGCAGCCTGAAGCTTATGCTGCAAATATTTACAATAGACCTCCTCAACCTCAGCAGCAAAATCAACCACAGCAGAACAATTATGACCTCTCCAGCAACAGATACAACCCTGGATGGAGGAATCACCCTAACCTCAGATGGTCCAGCCCTCAGCAACAACAACAGCAGCCTGCTCCTTCCTTCCAAAATGCTACTGGCCCAAGCAGACCATACATTCCTCCACCAATCCAACAACAGCAACAACCCCAGAAACAGCCAACAGTTGAGGCCCCTCCACAACCTTCCCTCGAAGAACTTGTGAGGCAAATGACTATGCAGAACATGCAGTTTCAGCAAGAGACCAGAGCCTCCATTCAGAGCTTAACCAATCAGATGGGACAATTGGCTACCCAATTGAATCAACAACAGTCCCAGAATTCTGACAAGCTTCCTTCTCAAGCTGTCCAAAATCCCAAAAATGTCAGTGCCATTTCATTGAGGTCGGGAAAGCAGTGTCAAGGACCTCAACCCGTAGCACCTTCCTCATCTGCAAATGAACCTGCCAAACTTCACTCTACTCCAGAAAAAGGTGATGACAAAAATTTACCTAACAATTTCTGTGCAGGTGAATCTTCTTCCATAGGTAATTATGATTTGCAGAAGCAGCACATTCCCCCTCTTCGATTCCCTCCAAGAGCAGTTTCCAACAAAAAAATGGAAGAGGCAGAGAAAGAGATATTGGAAACGTTTAGAAAAGTAGAAGTAAACATACCTTTGTTGGATGCAATAAAGCAAATTCCAAGATATGTCAAATTTTTGAAGGAGCTGTGCACTAATAAGCGGAAGCTTAAAGGAAGTGAACGGATTAGCATGGGCAGAAATGTCTCCGCATTGATTGGTAAATCTGTTCCTCAAATTCCTGAAAAATGCAAAGATCCAGGTACATTCAGCATACCTTGTGTCGCAACCTACCCTTCGGCGGGAGGGCGACGCGAGACTCGCGGGATGCGTGTTCCACGAAAGGAATACGCGCGGAGTCGCCACCAACGTTTATTCGAGGAAAACGTCGGAAAAACCGGAAAAGACGCGATCTACGAACTTTTAAGTTGAAAGGTTCGGGAGTTGTATTTACGCACGGGGAAGGTATTAGCACCCCACACGTCCGTCCCAAGGGACGGCAGCCTTTAATCGAATGTGCAAACATGACTTTGATTTTTTATGTTCCCTTTTTATGTTCTTATATCCTTTATACCCTTTTTATATTTTTTCCTTTTTGTGGTCGACAAGGGTGTTTCCCTTTGCTCCTACGTATTCCTCAATTGCGATGAGGAAATCAGACCTACGTAGTTCTTTCGGAACAAAGTGTTTGGTTAAGTTGTTTTTTTGTCTTTTTTGCAAAATATGTTTTTATTTGAACAAAAGGTCATTTAAGGTGTTGAACCATTAAACGGTCTTTTGATTTTGAAAGGGGAGAAACGTTAAGGCGTTGGACCATTAACGATCTCTTGTTTTTTTGAAAGGAGAGAAACGTTAAGGCATTGGACCATTAACGATCTCTTGGGGTGGTCGACAAAAGCGGGGCTTTTGCTCCTACGTATCCTCAATGAGGAACTCAGACCTACGTAGTTCTTTCTTATCAAGCGATTCTTTACTTAAGTGGTGATCATTTTAAGGCGTTGGACCTTAAAAATGATCCATTTTACTTAGTGAGGAATTTGAAATGACGAACTTCAAAAGCCTATTTTTGTGGACGAGCTTGACTAGGCGAGTTGATTTTAGCCTTAGTTTCACTTTAGTTATTAATCAATTCGGTTAAGAATGAGAAATCCCAAAGAGAAAACGTCCGATTGATTTTCCGCTTTATTTTACTAAAAGATGTCTTTTTGATTATTATATTATTTTTTACCTCTTTTTGGTTTCCAACGTGGTTACGACACGACCGAACGGTCGGAATTTATTTTAACCGAAGTTAACAGATAATACAATTCAAACGTTCGGTGGAAATTTATTTTATTTTTAAGTTAAGCGAGAAATGACTTAAGTAAAATGGCTTAAGCACGTCAACAGGGGGTATAAAAAGTAAACAAAACGAGAATAAAAATGCACGAAACACAATATAGACCACTACGGGTACATAGAATGAATCGAAAAGCTTGGTTCGAGGTACTTACCCGTTGAAGATCGAAGAACGGTTGAAACCTTTGCGAGATTCCTCACGGAAAACGTTACGGAAACGTTTCGGAAGCGCCTCGGCTTAGATTTTCTTCACGGAAACAATTTTTCCAAGCAAATTCGAAAGAGAGAGAAGTGCCTAAGGGGCTGGACCCTTTCCTTCTTGCTTTCCTCCCCTATTTATAGCAAAATAGGGGAGGTGGTTGCCGCCCAGCTCGCCCAGGCGAGCTCAGCTCGCCCAGGCGAGCAGGGTTGCTTCCTCCAGAAGCAACCGCCTTCTGGAGGAATCTTCTGGAGGGCCCAAATGGGCCTGGGTGCTATTTGCACCCCCATTTTTACTAAGTACACCCCCCTCTGCTATTTTTTGGTGATTCTTTTTTCGTAAAGTTACGGAAACTTACGAATTTCGTAACGATACTTGTTTTCTTTCCGTAATGTTACGGAACCTTGCGGATTACATAATCATCCCCTTTTTGACTTACGGAATGTTACGGAACCTCACTTAATTATGCAACGATGCTTCCATTTGATTTCCGGTGTGTCACGGAAACTTACGGATTGTGCATCAATATTTTTTTGGTTTTTCGGCATGTCCTGGAATTTCACAAATTGCCTAATGATGGGTGCCAAGCACCTCACGAGGACCAAAGAATGGTCGCACGTCATCGAGCAAAGGTCCCCGGACAAAATTAGGGTATGATAGTTGCCCCTCTTTACTTGTCTTTTATTGGAGATAAAAGGAAAGTAAAGATAAGACACTAATTTCGTTCCTCTCGATTTGGCGAGAGTCGCGGGTGACCATAAAATCTCCACATGCAAATGACTTGTTGTTCCCAAAATTTCACAAATTGCCTAATGATGGGTGCCAAGCACCTCACAAGGACCAAAGAATGGTCGCATGTCATCAAGCAAAGGTCCCCGAAAATTAGCGTATGACACTAGTTTGGCTCCTCCCGGTTGACGAGAGTCGCGGGCGACCATGAAATTTCCGCATGTAAATGACTTGTTGTTCCCGGAGGAACAAAAGGTGCAGAAGACTATGTCAGTCTCTGCATGCTATCAAGCGTTCTGTCTTACAGATAGCAAAAGAATGTTTATACGGATAACCACTCGGGTATTTCCGCGTATCATCGGGCCCGCCGCCTCTGGATGATACAAGGGTGCAGAATGACCAAACTTGGTCTCTGCTTGTCATCGGGCCCGCCGCCTCTGGATGACAAAAGGGTGCGAATAACCGTAAGGTATCTCTGCGTATCATCGGGCCCGCCGCCTCTGGATGATACAAGGGTGCGAATAACCGTAAGGTATCTCCGCGTATCATGGGTGCAGAATGACCAAACTTGGTCTCTGCTTGTCATCGGGCCCGCCGCCTCTGGATGACAAAAGGGTGCGAATAACCATAAGGTATCTCCGCGTATCATGGGTGCAGAATGACCAAACTTGGTCTCTGCTTGTCATCGGGCCCGCCGCCTCTGGATGACAAAAGGGTGCGAATAACCATAAGGTATCTCCGCGTATCATGGGTGCAGAATGACCAAACTTGGTCTCTGCTTGTCATCGGGCCCGCCGCCTCTGGATGACAAAAGGGTGCGAATAACCATAAGGTATCTCCGCGTATCATGGGTGCAGAATGACCAAACTTGGTCTCTGCTTGTCATCGGGCCCGCCGCCTCTGGATGACAAAAGGGTGCGAATAACCGTAAGGTATCTCCGCGTATCATGGGTGCAGAATGACCAAGCTTGGTCTCTGCTTGTCATCGGGCCCGCCGCCTCTGGATGACAAAAAGGGTGCGGATAACCGTAAGGTATCTCCGCGGGCTACCAGCTCTTGAGTCATGGCAACAAAAGGCGGTGTGGTCGACAAAAGCGAGGCTCTTGCTCCTACGTATCCTCCCATGAGGAATTCAGACCTACGTAGTTCTGGATAACTTGTGAGACTTGAAAAAGTCTCGGTGTTTTCTCCACTAAAATGCAAACATGCTTTAGCAAAGAGACAAATATTCCAACTGACTTAGAGCAGCATATGCCTTTTTGAGTGAAAAACAATGCGTCTACCGGGGAAGGAGAGTCTGCTGATGAAATCTCCCATAACCATAAATGAGATTTTGGATGTTAGCATTTCGTTTCTAAATGATCATTTAGAGGAAACACTGGGTTCGAAAAAAATAGAAGAAATCTACTCAAAGTGTATCAATCTCGCACAGGTAAGTGTTTCATCCTAATTCCGAACCATAGATATGTCATGACTTGACTTTGCAAATTATTTCCTATCAAATCAAAAATTACAGGCGTGATCATGGATCAAATAGGACTTCCCTTGGGAATGGGTTCTTTTGGGGAGTTTTCGGCTTTTGTGTGTTTTTGGCTTTTGATTTTTCTGGCTTTTTTCTTTTTCTGTTTTTGTTTAGTGCGGGGCGAGAAAAAAAAGTCGCTAGCGCACGGGATTCTGGTTGGTAATCAAAGGGAGAAGACTATTTTAGGTTGTGGTTCTCTTTCCTTCTTTTTTCGTTCATTTGGTGACAATTCTGTATTGTTCAGATATTGTCCGGTCCAAAGACCTCTCTACACATTTCTTCTGTTTTCTTTCGATCCTTGATCAGGAGCTTTCTTTCCTTCTTTTCTTTTTTTTTTTTTTCCTTTCTCCCATTCTTTGATTGGGAATTTCCTTTCTTTCCTTTTTGCTTTCTCCCACTCTTTGATTGGGAATTTCCTTTCTTTTCTTTTTGCTTTCTCCCACTCTTTGATTGGGAATTTCCTTTCTTTTCTTTTTGCTTTCTCCCACTCTTTGATTGGGAATTTCCTTTCTTTTCTTTTTGCTTTCTCCCACTCTTTGATTGGGAATTTTCCTTCTCTTCCTTTTTGCTTCCGAGGGTAAGGATTATGGTGAGTCAGGATTTTGGCTCAAGGTTTGTAGAATGGCTAGACATGATACATGTCGGGGTTTGGTTTGGTTCAAGGATAAAAAGGGATGCCCCACATTATTTCCATGACACAAATGCAAAAATGATGATTTGGAAACTTTATGCAAAACTGGTCATGCATGCACCTATGTGGACACTCAAGTGTCAAATTTTTATGGTCATGTGATGCTAGGGCTCAGGATTCTTTTCCTCTATTTTAAATCAACCCAATGTTTCCAAAATATGTTCTTTTATCAATTTGTGCATTCATCCGAGTCCATTTCGGGCGTCTGGGAAAATCTTCACAGCATTCACCCTTCAGGTGTATACACATTTTCCAAAAATTGGTTATGATCAATGAATTTTTTCAAAGAAAAGTTGGAAATCGTCTCTTTTCAAAAGCATGTCGGTTTTTAGCTAGACAACTTATTTTCTTTTTTCTCCTTCTTCTTTTTTTTATGAGGTATTTTTGCTATATACATGCATATCCAAGGTATCTTGCTACCTAAACATACATATATATGTTTTGTAAGGTATTTTTGTTGTATACATGCATATCCAAGGTATCTTGCTACCTAAACATACATATATATATTTTGTGAGGTATCTTTTTGCTACATACATGCATATCTAAGGTATCTTGCTACCTAGACATACATATATACATATTTTGTGAGGTATCTTTTTGTTTACATACATGCATATCTAAGGTATCTTTCTACCTAAACATACATATATATATTTTGTGAGGTATGACTACCTTCCAAGCTTGTGCTCGTTTTATTTAAATTCCTAGGATCATGAGCAACTAGGTGTGTCTTACTATGAAAAGTGATCAAATAACAAGCATAGATTCAAAAGGTACTAGGTTGCCTCCTAGTAGCGCTTCTTTAACGTCTTTAGCTGGACGCATGATGGCTTGTAGGTCACGGACCTAGTACTTTGCTTACCTTTGGCTTTGGACTTGGTCGCCTGCTGGTCGGCCATGTGTCGTAGGCAATACTCAAACCTTTTTGTGGATGAGCAGAGGTGAACTCTAAAGGTGGTGGCGGTGCGTCTATTGCCCGCTACCGACCATCCCCAGGCTGCTGTGGTGTTTCGCCCTGCGCCTGCCTGGAGACGCAGTACTTCTTGATGAAAGCTCGATTACTAGGGGGCCTGATGCCCTTGCTGGAGGTGACAGGTACTCTGTAGAACTAACAGAGACCCGTAATTAGAGCTTGACAACTCCAAGACCCTGTTGGACTTCTTCGGGTCCACTGGGTGTCTTGCAGGCGCGATCCCTGCAAACAATAGATGAAATCAGAAATCAGTTGAGCGATGTGCATACTTACCTATGATGATGTGACCTTGTCGGGGGGTACGAGCACCCTGTAGGACTGATAGAGGCCCGTAACCAGAGCTGGAAACCCCAGGGCCCTGTTGGATTTTTCCGGGTCCACTGGGTGTCTTGTGGGTGCGATCCCTGCAAACAATAGATGGTATCAGAAATCAGTTGAACTATATGCATACTTACCCATGTCGGGACGACACAGACCAACTGATACTTTTGCAGGGGAGATTGGCGTTGCGGTCGCTGGGCAGAATGTTGCTAAGTAGCAATGTCATCTATATCTGTGTAAGAGTGGTCATGTTGGTGCGCATGATCCGCACTCGTCTCTTTGTAGCGGCACGGGTGAAATCTTGCCCCGGTATGCATAGTAGCTGTGTGATAGCCTCCCTTTCTGGTTGTGCTTGCACAGTTGGCCCTCCTCCAATATCAGGGGGGGCCCAGGAACCGTTTAAAGGAAACTACTGGTCCCTTAACCGGGAGTGCAAGTCTCGGTTAAGCATTTAAGGGCAGAGGACCTTAAATTCTTTTAAGGGGTGGATGTCGAGCACACTGAAAATGAGGACACGTAGTCCTCTAAAGGTGAGGGCGTGCAGCCCTCTCAAGGCGAGGAGGTGTAGTCCTCTGGAGGTGAGGGCGTGCAGCCCTCTGACGGTGAGGGTAACTAGTACCCAAGGTGAGGACGTGTAGCCCTCTCAAGGCGAGGACATGTAGTCCTCTGGAGGTGAGGGCGTGCAACCCTCTGATGGTGAGGACGTGTAGTCCTCTCAAGGCGAGGACGTGTAGTCCTCTCAAGGCGAGGACGTGTAGTCCTCTCAACGGTGAGGGTAACTAGTACCCATGGTGAGGGCGTGTAGCCCTCTCAAGGCGAGGACATGTAGTCCTCTGATGGTGAGGGCGTGCAGCCCTCTGATGGTGAGGACGTGTAGTCCTCTCAAGGTGAGGACGTGTAGTCCTCTCAACGGTGAGGGTAACTAGTACCCAAGATGAGGGCGTGTAGCCCTCTCAAGGCGAGGACATGTATTCCTCTAGAGGTGAGGGCGTGCAGCCCTCTGATGGTGAGGACGTGTAGTCCTCTCAAGGCGAGGACGTGTAGTCCTCTCAACGGTGAGGGTAACTAGTACCCAAGGTGAGGGCGTGTAGCCCTCTCAAGGCGAGGACATGCATTCCTCTAGAGGTGAGGGCGTGCAGCCCTCTGATGGTGAGGACGTGTAGTCCTCTCAAGGCGAGGACGTGTAGTCCTCTCAACGGTGAGGGTAACTAGTACCCAAGGTGAGGGCGTGTAGCCCTCTCAAGGCGAGGACGTGTAGTCCTCTGGAGGTGAGGGCGTGCAGCCCTCTGATGGCGAGGACGTGTAGTCCTCTCACTGGTGAGGGTAACTAGTACCCAAGGTGAGGGCATGTAGCCCTCTCAAGGCGAGGACATGTAGTCCTCTGAAGGCGAGGGCGTGCAGCCCTCTGATGGCGAGGACGTGTAGTCCTCTCACTGGTGAGGGTAACTAGTACCCAAGGTGAGGGCGTGTAGCCCTCTCAAGGCGAGGACATGTAGTCCTCTGGAGGCGAGGACGTGTAGTCCCCTCAACGGTGAGGGTAACTAGTACCCAAGGTGAGGGCGTGTAGCCCTCTCAAGGCGAGGACAGGTAGTCCTCTGGAGGTGAGGGCGTGCAGCCCTCTGATGGCGAGGACGTGTAGTCCTCTCAACGGTGAGGGTAACTAGTACCCAAGGTGAGGGCATGTAGCCCTCTCAAGGCGAGGACAGGTAGTCCTCTGAAGGTGAGGGCGTGCAGCCCTCTGATGGCGAGGACGTGTAGTCCTCTCAAGGTGAGGACGTGTAGTCCTCTGAAGGTGAGGGTAACTAGTACCCAAGGGTTCACCCTTATGAGAAAGCAAGAGATCGACTCATCGAGAGGGTCAGTCATCCCAAATCCACACGACTGGATGTAGGAAATCTATGCAGTTAACATGATTTTTAGGGATGCAGATGCATGCAACCTTTGTCTTGAAATGCGGTAAATGCAGACTTCATATGAAACAATGCAATGTAATGGAAAGTTGTACAACGTTCATGACATTCTTTCCCTATTTTGTGATTTTGATTTTGATTTAATTTTTTTTTGGAAAACACAGATTGACTGTCCTTTTGAAAGAGGTGATAATTCATGCGACCTTATCCTATCTTTTGCAAATCTCTCCGGGAACTCCCTCAAAGTGTATGTTCTTTTTGATTTAGTCACTTGACCGTTTTGGAGTGACGGGAATGGAGTCGTTTGATAATTAATCAATCTGTTGAAATTCCAGGGCTTGTCTCCCTTTTTTTTTCTTGTTTAAAAACATCGACGGGTGTGAACTTTTGATCAGCCCCTATGTTCACTTGAGGCTCATGCACGATGCCCCTCATTGCCCCAGTGTAAGGCTTTGAGGTACCAATCGTTGCCTTTCGTCATGACCTTGTAGGAGGGAACCTATTGGGTGAGAACTTCTAATCTGCCCCTAGGTTCGCTTGAGGTTTTTGCATGGTGCCTTTTGTTGCCCCAGTGTAGGGCTTAGAGGTACCAAGTGTTGTCTTGTTTTCACGACCTCGTAGTGAGGAAGAATGAAAGAAGCAGTTGATTCTTGCAAAAAGAATTTCCCAAGGACGAGAAATAGTTGAAGGATTTTTCAGCTGATGGATTAAGTCAAATGACTCCTATGTAGAAGCAAGATGTTTTGATGTCTTGATGATGCTAAAGGATCAAGTGCTTCTAAGTTTTATTCAAGACAAGAATCCAAGAAAGTCAAGATATATGATCAAGTTGATTTCTAGAATCTTTTGGAAGAAGTTTCCAAATTGAAAAAACAAAAGGTTTGACCAAAGAATTCTATCATTTCAAACTGAGATTTGCTCTCTGGTAATCGATTACCAGTAGTTGAAAATGTTTTAATACAAATTTTTAAAACCTGTAATCGATTACATAAGTCTTGTAATTGATTACCAGAGGGGATTTTCAGAAAATAATTTCCAAGAGACATATCTATTCAAATGTTTTATGAACGGCCATTCAAATGTTTTAAAGAGAGTTTTCATTGCCCAAACAGTTTTATCCTCTCGAAAGATCAAGAGTTTTTCTGAACTGAAATGTCTTATCCTCTCAAAAAGATTCCTTGGTCAACCACTTGCTTATTCAATAAGGAATTTTTGATTGATCTTCATTTTACAATCTACCTCTTTTACGAGAGACCTCTTCTTCTCTTCTTCTTATTTCTGAAAAGGGATTAAGAGACCGTGGGTCTCTTGTAGCAGAGGATTCTTGAACACAAGGGAAGGTTTGTCCCTATATGCATTGTTAATCCGAAAAGAGAGAGTGAAAGTTTAATTGGGGAATAATATTCATATCTTAATTCAATCCCCTCTTCTTCTCAGGGTAACCGAGGCCATTTGTCCAACATCCTATTCTTGATAACTCACTTCTCTCTAAAAAGACAAAAATGAGGTCACATGAACGTCTATATTTTTACTTGAAAACACAGTCAATCAAATGCCTTTTTATTATTTTTTTATTTTGAAACTTATTTGTTTTGAACTTTACTCGTTGTTTTACGGCACCCCCACCAACGTGCAAGACGAGTAATCTCTGATTGAACAGTCTTGGAAGTCAACACTCAGGAGCGCAGGTTGCTTGAGCAAACAGACCAATGGCTTCCACCCACATTCCGGTGAAAGTTGAATAAGCAAACATGCGTTTGTGAGAGGATGAGGGACAAAGATATCAACTTTATCCATTTCATTTAACATTGTAGCTGTGGTTTACAATAACGGCATAAACTTGGAAACCCTGATGAGTCATTAGGGACACCTAACAACAGCTTTCAAAATTGCCCCATGTGTGGCATCTCTTGTCAATGTCAGGATTTACACGCAATTCTCCTTAAATTTCAGCCAGCCCGCATCAATTAGACCTTACGCTTCAGAGCCCTACCATGCTCAATGGAACGCCCCGGGGCTTCTCCATGACAAGCACACGTTGCGTTTGAGTCGTATTCTCGGAGAAATGGAGGTTAATGAACCTTGGCTAGGGTTATGGCTACCATTGAATTATCAAGTAGATATGGGAGCAAGTCAGCATATGACAACAGAATTTGGGGTGAACCCTACAGGCTTTTTGCTGCAAAATTCCTTTTTGTTGGTTGGTGTTTTTTTTTGGTTTGTGCTAAAGGTGGTGTTCGTCATTGGAAGTGCGGTAGACAGGCTGTGTGGTTGATTTAGGGATGGCCTTTGTGGATAACTGGGTGGTGGGTAAGGAGGAGGTTTGTTATTGGCTGAGTAAAGATATTGTTGGGTTGGTGGGAAATTTGGCCGTACAGGAATGGCAGTCACAGCATGGGTTTCTCCCTCTTTCTCACCCTCTTCATTTGCCCCAGTTTTCTCAGTCGTCCTAGTAGGATGATCAAATTTGCCTCTTTTCGGACCCACATCGATCCTTTCACTGGCGAAGACCAAATCCGCAAAGCTTTGAGGGTGCGTAGCCCACCATCTTTTCATAGTAGAGTACCGATAATGTGTCTACCATCACGATTATCGTCTCCCTTTCCATTATTGGGGGTACCACCTGGGCCGCCAGATCCCTCCATCTTTTGGGCGTGTTCTTTGAAAGACCCATCCCCCTTTTTGCACATGTTCTGTAGTTGCATCCTATCCAGAACCATATCAAAATTGTACTGATACTGCCTAACACAGGCAACCATTAGGTCCTTCCAAGAATGGACTCGGGAAGGTTCCAAGTTAGTGTACCAGGTAACAGCTACCCCAGTAAGACTTTCTTGGAAGGAATGTATTGGCAATTCATCATCTTTTGCGTATTCCCCCCATCTTCTGACAATACATCTTTAGATGGTTCTTGGGACAAGTAGTCCCCTTGTACTTGTCAAGGTCCAGCACCTTGAACTTGGGAGGGGTGATGATATTGGGTTCTAGGAACAACTCTTTTAGCAAAGGCATAATCTTCACCTCCTTCAATGGCCCTGAGCCTTTCCTTTAGATGATCCGCCTTTCCCTTTTCGGCCATAGCAGGAGGGGCTCTTCCCACCGCAAAACGCAATGGTTGTGGTTGTGGGCGAAACTGAGGGCCCTCCAAAGTGTTTTCAAAGGGTATACCACCAACTGCTTGCCCTTCAGTGGCATATCCGAGCCAAGGCTCGAAGTCAGCTAGATTGTAGTGGGGAATTTCATGTGTCTCCCCCATGGTTTGAGAGATATGTGCCTGATGAGGTTTATTGGTTCTCAATGAGTATCGGAGTGGAGTTATTGAGATTTTCATTGAGAGTGTATTCCACATTGGGTGGTGTATAGTTGGGAGGCAAGCCATAGGATGGGAAGGCGTGCTCGTTTTGAATTTGCACATCATGGGGTCGTCCGTACTTCCCAAATCTTTGCCTACCATATTTGAGGTTGGATGATTCATTTGCTTGAGGCCAGATGGGAGCATCGGGTTCACCTTAGCGACAGCGCTAGTAGCGGCAACTATAACCGCATTGGCTTCCATTATCTTCTTCATGCTCATCATGGCCTCCATCATTGTGGCCATTTGCTCTTTCATGGCCTCCACGTCGGCCTTCATCTTCTCTTGCACCTCCTCTGCTTCATCCATTACTCTAGCTCTAGCACGAGTTCGGTAAGGGCGCCGTAAAGCGTGTCCTTTTCTTTTTTATAACAATGATTAAGTTCATTTTATTTTATTTTTCAAGGAAAGAATGCAATGAGCAATGCAACCAATGAAAAGCATGGATGTATGCGAATGATGTACAGTTGAAGTATTGCGAATTTTTACGCAGGATATGGGGTTGAATCAATTTAGATTTTCAACATGATCCATGACATCTTTGTCAAGGTGAAACTGGAAGTAACAAGGACATCAACAATCCTAAATATGTTTGGCAGTAGACGAAGCAGTGATGTGACTCGATTCATCTTTTGCCCCAATTTTGCAAGACGGTTACTTCCATATTTCAACTTGACTTGATGAACCTTTTTGTAAAAGCATGAGCTCGGTTCAACCCTATAATCCAAGGAATGGCAATTCTGATCGCCAATACTTCAACAACATCTCATAGGGATGAATGACTCGGGCATACTTTAAGCTATGCATGGAAAATGTAATTATGAAATTGAGATGCCCGAAGAAACATCCTTTCTTAGTTAAACATGCATTAGGTACCATGTTCAATCATTTTGTTTTTAAGTGAAATGGGTTTATGATCCCAACATGGTTGGCTCATGGTACCGAATATATGCAACTAAGAATGCAACGTGAATTTTCGTACTTCCCTTTTTTTTGTTTTTGTTTTGTAGAGGAAAATACAAGGATCATGTATGAGCAAACAAAAAGTATGTTGAACGCATATGATGATGCAATGACTCATGCAAAATGTGAGGCTGGAATATGATAACGGACAAACGCAGGAACGATATGTTCATTATGATATTATGAAGAGATGCTTATGCGATGCATGATATGAATGCATTTTACGGACACGAGAGCCCGGAAAATTATCTCTTCTTACTTGCGCATTTGGGGGCGGAGTGCCCCATGTGTACAATTAAGAAGGTGATATGGACCTTCCGGCTTTCCGTGACAAAGGATGAGACCAACATACAATGCATGCTAGGGATAAAATGCGGGAGTGACTTGATTCACACTGATTTTTGGAGTAAAAACGTGGGATAAACTCATTTTATTCAAAAAGTTATAACTAGTCAAGATCTGAGCGACAATACGAACTTCCTAGCGGTTTCTAATCATATGGTCCATTAAGTCTATCATATGTTGACAATAGCTGAGAAGTCCGTGGATCTCCTCGGGAGCGGGGTAGGTGTCCACCATTGCTTTGGCCTTGGTTAGCAATCGGGGAAGTTCTTGACTCCCGCTCAAGGTAAGAGCAAATCGGTCCATCCACACGGTTGCCTCTTGGTGCAATGAATCAATTACCCTCTCCCTTGCTTCGCTTTCTGCTGATATCTTGGCGTACTCATCCTCTAGCCTTTGCTCGTGAGTCGCCGCTAGATTTAGCTTCTCTTTGCACTCATCGATGACGGCCCACATATTCCCTTCAGTCTCGCTTAACTGTTGGGACAAATTTCTTTTCGACCTAAGGCAAGCCTTTAGCTCGTTCTTCAAGATCATGCCTTTGACCCGTGATGATTCCTTTCACCTCTTCGGAGCTTGAGCTCACTATTGCTGCCCTATAAAGCCCCTCAAAACTTGTTTTGGTCGTGTTCTTCCTTTCGGGCCTTCTTGGTTCCTCATTCCAAGGCTTCATCGGTGGCCATATTGGCGTCCCTTAGTTCATCATACTCTCTTCAGACTTTGATGGCTATGGACTTGAACTTCTCTTTGACTACCCGAGCTCTTTCAAGCTTTGCCTTTAGGGCTTGTACCTCATCACTTTCTTCCGAAGCTTTAACCTCATCGTCTCTCACAGTCTTTAGATTTGGGAGCCAATCCAATCCTTGTGTTCGGACTCTCAGCCACTTATGATAGCCGCCGATGATCCCATTACTGCTTCCCCTAAGCTCTCTGTCCTTTCTTCACGCCGCATCCCATGCCTTGCGAACTCCTTGGAGTACCCTCGCGTTGTGGTCACTGAAACCCCGTGCGATGAAAGGCGTGATGCTTTCGTCTGATGGCACTCCTCTCATGGGACATCCTTCGCATGAAGATACAATCCTGATTCTTCCTTCCTTCTAGCGAGGGAACCAATTAACAGACGCCCCTCCATGCTAGCCAAGAGTTGGTCCCAATTCGCCTTACCTTTTTCGACGCACGAGCGGTGACCTTATAGCGGATAGACGGGCCTACCTTCTTGGAGAAAAAGGTGTGAAACTAACCACACATAGAGAGCCAGTGCACAACAAACAATTCTTGCGCTGCTCTTTTCACATCCCCGGTCGAACGTGTCATATAGGTCGGCTAGCATAGCGACAACCGGGCTTTCCTTGTGGTTATGATAGGCGAGAAAAGCGTCGATCGCTGCCAGGTCCACCAACCCATCCATATTCGAAAAGAGGACTCCTCCAAAGATCAACAGTGCGAGAACGTCTATGAACGGGGCCCATTCGTTTCTACCAGCCAAGATTCTTGCTTTTGCCTCCAAACATTTTCTCGGTATCCCGACCACCCCATTTTCGACTTGCTTTTGATGGTCTAATTCCTTCGCCAAGATTTGGAATATTTTAGAAATTCTAGCTAATGAGGGATAGAACCCTGAGAAGAGGTATGGTTTCCTTCCCCCTTAGAGGACATCCTATGATTTCTTCGAATTCTTCCACCATGGGTGATAGTTGGAAGTCCTCAAATGTGAAGCACCTCAACGGCTGATCATAATACTGGGCGAGGGAGGCAATTGGTTCCATGGAGACTTCTACCCTAGCTAGGTCCCAAATGCTTACCATAGGCTTTGCGGAAGGCTTGCCATTGAAGTTGACCCATTAATTGCCCCAACTTTCGTAAACTGGTGACCTCTAAGCTCTTGATTTTGACTTGATAAAACCTCTTTTTAAGCGAAGGCTTTTGACTTGATCCCATGTTTTACTAAAGTGAAATAATATCTAGTGCGAATCAAAACTCTGACATCTATCATGGGTGGAATGGATGAATGCATGAAGAAATGCATATGACACAGATGCAATCTAGGAATGCGGGGGTCCGGGGAATTCGTCCCCTTCTTAGACACAACGTCTAGGGGTAGCAAAGTGCCCCAACGTACGTTTTTAAGAAGGCGACACGGACCCTCCGTTGGTTTGTTTACACAAGGGATCAAGACAGAACCCATATGCAATGCCTATGCAAAAGACACAATGCGGGAATGTGCACAGTATGACAATATTTACCGAACATAAGCAAAAGGGTATATGATACTCATGCATGGCAGCGTGAAAAATGGCACGCAGCGTGTTTGCTTCGTGCCCCTATTTAAGGGACCTATAAGGGAGAGAACTAACTAGGCTTTTAGCAATAATCCCCAAGGTAGTTATATCTCTCTTGATGGTTTCTAGAGGTATCATCCCCTTTGAAGAACATATTGTAGCAGTAGGGACTACTAGCAACAATAGGTTTTCAAAGAGAAAAGCTCTAGATGAGGGTTCACTGTAATCAAGCAAGTCGGAGACCTAGCATGATCACAGATTCACCTCCACTCCTTATGCTCCCATGAACCCGGGTATAGGGCCCTTTTTCACTCACAGTGTGTGCAAATAGTGTTGGTGTTTGTGTGCATCAAATGAATAAATATTTACCTCATGCATACATTCTAAAACACACTAAAAGCAACAAAAGTTTATATACACAAGAACATAAGACAAATAAAGGGAAACCAACAAAGGAGAAAGTCATGATAAAACATTGCACAAGATTAAATGGCCTAACTCTCTAAAAACATTCCCCAGTGGAGTCGCCAACTGTCGCAACCTACCCTTCGGCGGGAGGGCGACGCGAGACTCGCGGGATGCGTGTTCCACGAAAGGAATACGCGCGGAGTCGCCACCAACGTTTATTCGAGGAAAACGTCGGAAAAACCGGAAAAGACGCGATCTACGAACTTTTAAGTTGAAAGGTTCGGGAGTTGTATTTACGCACGGGGAAGGTATTAGCACCCCACACGTCCGTCCCAAGGGACGGCAGCCTTTAATCGAATGTGCAAACATGACTTTGATTTTTTATGTTCCCTTTTTATGTTCTTATATCCTTTATACCCTTTTTATATTTTTTCCTTTTTGTGGTCGACAAGGGTGTTTCCCTTTGCTCCTACGTATTCCTCAATTGCGATGAGGAAATCAGACCTACGTAGTTCTTTCGGAACAAAGTGTTTGGTTAAGTTGTTTTTTTGTCTTTTTTGCAAAATATGTTTTTATTTGAACAAAAGGTCATTTAAGGTGTTGAACCATTAAACGGTCTTTTGATTTTGAAAGGGGAGAAACGTTAAGGCGTTGGACCATTAACGATCTCTTGTTTTTTTGAAAGAGAGAAACGTTAAGGCATTGGACCATTAACGATCTCTTGGGGTGGTCGACAAAAGCGGGGCTTTTGCTCCTACGTATCCTCAATGAGGAACTCAGACCTACGTAGTTCTTTCTTATCAAGCGATTCTTTACTTAAGTGGTGATCATTTTAAGGCGTTGGACCTTAAAAATGATCCATTTTACTTAGTGAGGAATTTGAAATGACGAACTTCAAAAGCCTATTTTTGTGGACGAGCTTGACTAGGCGAGTTGATTTTAGCCTTAGTTTCACTTTAGTTATTAATCAATTCGGTTAAGAATGAGAAATCCCAAAGAGAAAACGTCCGATTGATTTTCCGCTTTATTTTACTAAAAGATGTCTTTTTGATTATTATATTATTTTTTACCTCTTTTTGGTTTCCAACGTGGTTACGACACGACCGAACGGTCGGAATTTATTTTAACCGAAGTTAACAGATAATACAATTCAAACGTTCGGTGGAAATTTATTTTATTTTTAAGTTAAGCGAGAAATGACTTAAGTAAAATGGCTTAAGCACGTCAACAGGGGGTATAAAAAGTAAACAAAACGAGAATAAAAATGCACGAAACACAATATAGACCACTACGGGTACATAGAATGAATCGAAAAGCTTGGTTCGAGGTACTTACCCGTTGAAGATCGAAGAACGGTTGAAACCTTTGCGAGATTCCTCACGGAAAACGTTACGGAAACGTTTCGGAAGCGCCTCGGCTTAGATTTTCTTCACGGAAACAATTTTTCCAAGCAAATTCGAAAGAGAGAGAAGTGCCTAAGGGGCTGGACCCTTTCCTTCTTGCTTTCCTCCCCTATTTATAGCAAAATAGGGGAGGTGGTTGCCGCCCAGCTCGCCCAGGCGAGCTCAGCTCGCCCAGGCGAGCAGGGTTGCTTCCTCCAGAAGCAACCGCCTTCTGGAGGAATCTTCTGGAGGGCCCAAATGGGCCTGGGTGCTATTTGCACCCCCATTTTTACTAAGTACACCCCCCTCTGCTATTTTTTGGTGATTCTTTTTTCGTAAAGTTACGGAAACTTACGAATTTCGTAACGATACTTGTTTTCTTTCCGTAATGTTACGGAACCTTGCGGATTACATAATCATCCCCTTTTTGACTTACGGAATGTTACGGAACCTCACTTAATTATGCAACGATGCTTCCATTTGATTTCCGGTGTGTCACGGAAACTTACGGATTGTGCATCAATATTTTTTTGGTTTTTCGGCATGTCCTGGAATTTCACAAATTGCCTAATGATGGGTGCCAAGCACCTCACGAGGACCAAAGAATGGTCGCACGTCATCGAGCAAAGGTCCCCGGACGAAATTAGGGTATGACACCTTGTATTATAGGGAATAGTAAGTTTGACAATGCCATGCTAGATTTAGGAGCTTCTGTTAGTGTTATGCCTCTGTCTATTTTTAATTCTCTATCTCTAGCTCCTTTGTAGTCAACTGATGTGGTAATTCATTTAGCTAATAGAAGTGTTGCCTATCCTGTTGGTTTCATAGAAGATGTCTTAGTTAGAGTTGGTGAACTGATTTTCCCTGTTGATTTTTATATTTTGAATATGGAGGATGGATTCTCTCAAGGATCAGTTCCCATCATTCTAGGCAGACCCTTAATGAAAACTGCTAGAACTAAGATAGATGTATATGCAGGCACACTATCCATGGAGTTTGGTGATATAACTGTTCATTTTAATATTCTGGATGCTATGAAATACCCATCTGAAGATCTTTCTGTATTTCGTGCTGAAATAATTGACCATGTTGTTGATGAATACATGAATGATCTTTATTCTAATCTGCATGCCTCTCACTCTTCATGCATTGAGTCTGAAATTGTACTTGATCATATGTCTGAATTTGATGTTGAGAGTGAATCTGAGAGTGATATTGATTGCATGTCTGATGGTGGTGTTTTACCTCTCGAGATTGATTTTATAGAGTCAGATAGGACTAACCATGTTTCAGGAAGTACACATACCTCTGACTTTCTTTATGAGGTAAAGGCTGAGAAACCATCTCCTTCTACCACTGTCCAGCCGACCACACCAGAATTGAAGCCTCTGCCATCAAATTTAAAATACGCTTACTTGGATGATAGCAAGAGTTTTCTAGTGATTATATCTGCCTCCCTTGCTGATGAGCAAGAGGAGAAGTTGTTGTCAGTTCTCAAGAAGCATAAGAAGGCTATAGGCTGGACCCTGGCAGACATTCCTGGTATTAGCCCATCCACATGTATGCATCGAATAAATTAAGAGGATGGAGCTAAACCAGTAAGACAGCCACAGAGAAGACTCAACCCGGTGATTCTTGATGTAGTGAAGAAGGAGATAACCAAGCTTTTGCAAGCTGGAATCATTTATCCTATCTCCGACAGCCAATGGGTGAGTCCTGTCCAGGTAGTCCCAAAGAAGACCGGCCTCACAGTGATAAAAAATCAGAAGGAGGAGCTAATTCCTACTCGGGTGTAGAACAGTTGGAGAGTCTGCATTGACTATAAGAGGCTGAACCAGGTTACCAAAAAGGACCATTTTCCCCTGCCATTCATTGACCAGATGCTTGAACGCCTGGCAGGTAAATCCCACTACTGTTTCCTTGATGGTTTTTCTGGTTATATGCAAATTACTATTGCTCCTGAGGATCAAGAAAAGACCACATTCACCTGCCCCTTCGGCACTTTTGCCTATAGGAGGATGCCTTTCGGCCTGTGCAATGCCCCTGGTACCTTCCAGCGGTGCATGATTAGTATTTTCAGTGATTTTTTAGAAAATTGCATAGAGGTGTTTATGGATGATTTCACTGTATATGGATCCTCTTTTGATGGTTGTTTGAATAGTTTGGAAAAAGTTTTGAATAGATGCATTGAAACTAACCTTGTTCTAAATTTTGAAAAATGTCATTTTATGGTTGAGCAAGGTATAGTTTTAGGTCACATTATTTCCAATAAGGGTGTTGAAGTAGATCCTGCAAAAATTTCTGTTATTTCACAATTGCCTTACCCCTCTTGTGTGCGAGAGGTGCGATCTTTTCTTGGTCATGCAGGATTCTACAGGCACTTTATAAGGGATTTTAGCAAAGTAGTCCTTCCATTGTCCAACTTGTTGCAAAAGGAGGTGGAGTTTGACTTTAATGACAGATGCAAAGAGGCTTTTGATTGCCTCAAAAGAGCGCTGACTACCACCCCCATCATCCAGGCACCCGATTGGACATCCCCTTTTGAGCTTATGTGTGATGCATCAAATTATGCATTGGGGGCTGTCCTTGCTCAGAAAATTGATAAATTGCCCAGGGTGATATATTATGCTTCTAGGACTTTAGATGCTGCCCAAGCGAATTATACTACTACTGAGAAAGAGCTTCTAGCCATAGTTTTTGCTCTTGAAAAATTTTGATCTTATTTGCTTGGTACCCGCATTATTGTTTATACTGACCATGCAGCTCTAAAGTACTTGTTTGAAGAAGGCTGATTCTAAGCCTAGGTTGATCCGATGGATGCTCTGGCTCCAAGAGTTTGACTTGGAGATCCGTGATAGGAGCGGAGCACAAAATCTAGTTGCTGATCATTTGAGTCGGATCGAACGTGTATCAGATGCGGATTCACCCATTCGGGATGATTTCCCGGATGATCATTTGTATATACTGTATAGTATTTCTGACTCTCTTTCTACTCCCTGGTTTGCTAACATTGTCAATTATTTAGTTGCCTCTGTTTTTCCTCCCTTAGCATCTAAGGCCCAAAAAGATAAAATTAAAAGTTGCCTCTGAGCCTAATTTGTGTTCATGCTTAATGGACGAAGGGCTAACTGGTGTATGTGGTGCCTAATCACGTATTGAAAACCCTAAGTTGATTTTCGCTTAGTAAATTGAAATAGGGTTGGATTAAGTGGTTGACTGTTAGGGACGAATTCTCCATAACCCAGGATAAGAGAATGGCTTCTGAATCAGAGGAAACAACCCGTTTTTAATATTAGTAGTTTCGTATTCCAGTTTACTTGTTCTGCTCTTTAATTACAAAACAAACAAACCCCCCCCCCAATCATTACTGTTACTGCAAGTATATTATGAACATTTGGTTTGTCACTGCTCGTTGGGAAACGACCTAGGATCACTTCCTAGTTACTGCATTTTCATGTTTATTTGATTCGAGTATGGCCTTGATCAGTCTCCTCCACCTCTAGGACCTCATAATCACTCACAAACTCATCTCAAGCTCTCAGGACGGCTTCCTCTTCAAGCTCTGGTCTCTGCAGATCATCACACAACAAAATCTCTCAAACTCTTTGGAACTTGGACCTTTCTCTCTCTAGAATTCTCTAGACGTGCAGAAGCTTCAAGAAAAGGTCAAACTCCCTTCCAAAATCTGATTTCAGGCTTAAATAGGTTGCTTTGTTCGTGCTCATGCGCTTAGCGCAATTCTGAACCGCTTAGCGCGCATTACTGAATTTCGGCTTAGCGTGGCTTTTCTCGCTCAGCAAATGGACTAAAGCGGTGCACTTAGCGGGATGGCCCTTTGCTCAGCGAACATGCGCAGCTCATCCTTCTTCCAGATTCTTCGTCGCACTTAGCCGAGGAATGTTGCACTCAGCGGATGGCTCGATAAGCCAGAAGATTGGCTTAGCGAGAGGGTGAAAATCAGCACTTCACAAACTCACCTAATTAACCTGAAATTGAGAGAAAATGATTATTAAACACACAAAATGGAAGTACTAAGTATTTATTACCTATCTTTACCCAAAAGTAATTACAACACTACAAAATAACCATAAATTGCAGGAGTTTGATACAATTTACACAGGTTTTATACACAAAAGTTAGTCGTATTCATCGACTAACAACTCTCCCAAATTTACAGTTTTGCTTGTTGATTGAGGTCGTACCCGAATCAAATAAACATTAAAAATGTAGTATCTAGGAAGTGATCCTAGGTCGTCTCCCAACAAGCAATGGTCAACTAAACGTTCATAACAAATTGTAATAAAATAATAACGAATTGGGGGGGTTGTTTGTTTTTGTAAATTAAACAGCAAGTAAATTTGAATTAGAAAATATCAGAATTAAAACACGTTGTTTCCCCTTGATTCACAAGCAAGTCTGTTATCCTAGGTTACGAGGATTTATCCTTTATCAGTTCAACCACTTAATCCAACCCTAAATCAAATTACTAAGCGAAATTTAACATAAGGCATTCATTATGTGATTAAGCAACACATACACCAATTAACCGTGAATGAAACTGATCATTAAGCATGAACGTAAATTAAGCGCAGAGACAATTAATCAAGCACTAAGCATGCATGGATTAATAGCAACAAATATAGAGTAATTGGTGAACAAGAAAAACTGATCAGAATTGAATAGTAATAATAAAACCTCAAAGAGAGTTGTGCTTGATCCTCAAGAGAAAACAACGCTGGAGACTTAGCCTTCCATTAATCAATAGAAAATGAAATTGTAGTAGAAAACAAAGAAAACTCGAATTATTCTCCAAAACGAAAAAAAGCTAAAAACGAAAGAGAGTGAGTCAAACCAAAAAGAGAGAGCTAAAACTAGAACCTTTGTGCTGTTATATAGTTCTCAGCCCCAAAGCTTACAAATCTACTTTAAGTTCAAGCCCATAAATAAAATAAAATCTAGATAAGATAAGATAAAATCTAGATGAAATAAAATCTAGATAAGATCTAGATGAAATAATATCTAGATGAGATAAAATCTAGATATGATAAGATAAAATCTAGATGTAATAATATCTAGATGAGATAAAATCTAGATAAGATCTAGATGAAATAATATCTAGATGAGATAAAATCTAGATATGATAAGATAAAATCTAGATGTAATAATATCTAGATGAGATAAAATCTAGATAAGATAAGATTTGGTAGAATAAAATTGTCTGCTCTCTTCAAGTTCAAGCCCAATTCTAGATTCAAGCCCAATTACTTATAATTCTCATGAAATTAAATTAAAAACACAAAATTAATCCAGTAGGCCCAAATGATAAAACTGCATAATTAATTTGACAATTAAGGCTAATCAGTAATTAAAATGGTGACAAAAAGGGTTAAGAAATATGGGAAAATGATGACACATCAAATCCCCTCACACTTAGCCTTTTGCACTCCTAGGCAAAAAAAAAAAAAAAAAAACAAAGCAAGGGACAAATCCAGAGACATTAACAAGAAACAAACAGACACAACAACAATTACATATTTCTCAATGAATCTCAAGGAATGAAAAGAATGGGTAACATGCAACACGTAAAGAGAAGTTGCAGGTCTTTACAGCCTAGTAGGCTTTGTGCTCTATCCCTACAGGAAGATGACATGCCTTGCCAAAGACAACCCGATAAGGAGACATTCCTATGAGTGCTTTGTAGGCAGTCCCATGCGCCCAAAGAGCATCATCCAGCCTGGTGCTCCAATACTTTCTATTCGGCTGCATAATCTTCTCCAAGATCCTTTTTATCTCCCTGTTTGAAATCTCAGCCTGCCCATTAGTTTGGGGGTGGTATGGTGTGGAAATTCTATGCACGACCCCATACTTTTTGAGTAAGGCATACATGGATCTGTTACAAAAATGGGTGCCTTGATCACTAATGATGGCTCTAGGGACTCCAAACCTGCAAAACAAATTAGATCTAACAAAATCCACAACAACTTTAGCATCGTTAGTTCTAGTGGGTTCGGCTTCCACCCATTTTGAAACATAATCAACAGCAAGGAGAATATAAACAAAACCAAAAGAGACAAGGAAAGGCCCCATAAAATCTATACCCCAGACATCAAACACCTCACAAAATAGCATGGGTTATTGAGGCATTTGGTGTCTCCATGAAGGTGAGCCACCTGCTCTCTGACAAGGCTCGCAAGTGCTACAGATTCTCCACGCATCCTTGAAGATGGTGGGCCAATAGAAACCGCAGTCAAGAACCTTGCGAGCTGTCCTTTGTATGCCAAGATGGCCATCTGGTGCGGAAGAATGACAGAATTGTAGGACCGAGTCAATCTCGTGGTCTAAAATGCATTTCCTAATAACCTGGTCACTGCACAACTTCCACAAATAGGGGTCATCCCAAATATAATGCTTAGCATCGCTCTTAATTTTATCATTTTGAGCTTTTGATGTTCAGGGAGGAAAAACAGAAGCAACCAAATAATTCACAATATTAGTAAATCAGGGAGTGAGGAAGGAATCAGAAATACTATACAGAATGTACAAATGGTCATCCGAAAAATCATCCCGAATGGGTGAGTCCTCAGACGCACGCTTAATCCTACTCAAATGGTCAGCCAGGAGGTTCTGTGCACCGCTCTGATCACGGATCTCCAAATCAAACTCTTGGAGCCAAAGCATCCACCTGATTAATCTAGGCTTTGATTCAGCCTTCTTCAACAGGTACTTCAGAGCTGCATGGTTAGTATAAACAATAACACGAGTACCAAGTAAATATGAAAGAAATTTCTTAAGAGCAAAAACTATCGCTAATAGCTCCTTCTCTGTGGTAGTGTAATTTTCATGAGCAGCATCCAAAGTTCTGGAAACGTAGTAGATCATGCGAGGGAGCTTATCAATATTTTGATCAAGGACAGCCCCCAACGCGTAATTGGATGCATCGCACATTAACTCAAATGGGGTTGTCCAATCAGGTGCCTGAATGATAGGGGTGGTAGTCACCGCACGCTTGAGGCAATCAAAAGCCTCTTTGCATCGGTCGTCAAAATCAAACTCAACCTCCTTTTGCAGTAGATTGGGTAGTGGAAGGGCCACTTTGCTAAAATCCTTGATAAAGCGTCTATAAAACCCTGCATGACCAAGAAAAGAATGAACCGCTCGCATCTAAGAGGGGTAAGGAAATTGTGAAATAACATCTATTTTTGCAGGGTCTACCTCTATGCCCCTACTGGAAATGATATGCCCTAAAACTATACCTTGTTCTACCATGAAGTGACATTTTTCAAAATTCAGCACAAGGTTAGTTTCAATGCATCTATTAAGAACACTATCCAGACTATCCACACATGCATCAAAAGAGGATCCATAAACAGTAAAATCATCCATAAACACCTCTATGCAACTCTCTAAAAAGTCACTGGAAATGCTAAGCATACACCACTGGAAGGTACCAGGGGCGTTGCATAGGCCAAATGGCATTCTCCTATAGGCAAAAGTGCCAAAGGGACAGGTGGATGTGGTCTTTTCTTGATCCTCAAGAGCAATATGAATTTGTAAATAACCAGAAAAACCATCAAGAAAGCATTAATGAGACTTACCAGCCAAGCGCTCAAGCATTTGATCAATGAAAGGCAGGGGAAAATGATCTTTTCTGGTTACCTGGTTCAGCCTCCTATAATCAATGCAGACTCGCCAACTGTTCTGCACTCTTATGGGGATAAGCTCATCCCTTTCATTCTTAATTATTGTGAGGTCTGTCTTCTTAGGGACCACTTGGACTGGACTCACCCACTGGCTGTCAGAAATGAGGTAGATGATTCAAGCTTGTAAGAGCTTGGTCACTTCCTTTTTCACCACATCTAGAATGGCGGGGTTGAGTCTCCACTGTGGCTGCCTCACTGGCTTAGCTCCATCCTCTAAAAGTATCCTATGCATGCAGGTAGATGGGCTAATACCAGGAATGTCTGCTAAAGTCCATCCAATGGCTTTCTTGTGCTTCTTGAGAATTAGCAACAACTTCTCCTCTTGCTCAGCAGCAAGGGAGGCAGAGATGATCATTGGAAATTTTTCCTTGTCTTCCAAGTAAACATATTTGAGGGTTGCTAGTAAGGGCTTCAACTCTGGTGTGGGTGGTGGCTGAACCGTGGGAGGAACCATGGTAGGAGAAGAAGAAGGTTCCTCAGCCTATACCTCATAAAGCAAGTCAGAAGTATATGTACTTCCTGCAACATGGTTAGTGCATTTTGACTCTAAAAAATCAACATCAAGAGGTACAACACCTTGAACATTAGAACCAGACTCAAATTTAAATTCACTCTCAACATAAAAATCAGATAAGGATCAAATTCAAACTCAGATTCAGATTCAATGCATAAGGAATGACAAGTATGCAGATCAGATAAAAATGGATGTTTCCTACCATAAAGAACTGAATCAAAATCAAACATATAATCATCAACAATCTGATCAATTATCTCAGCACAAAAAATAGAATGATCCTCAGTTGGATGTTTCATGGCATCAAGAATGTTAAAATGAACAACAATATCACCAAATTCCATAGACAATGTGCTAGCATAAACATCTATCAATGCTGGTATACAGAAAGTACCTGGGTCCTTACATTTCTCAGGAATGTGAGGAACAAATTTACCTATCAATGCTGACATGTTTCAGCCCATGCTAATCCTTTCATTGCCCTTGAACTTCCTTTTGTGGGTGCACAACTCCTTTAGAAACTTGGCAAATCTTGGAATCTACTTGATGGCATCTAGCAGAGGTATGTTCACCTCTACTTTTCTGAAGGTCTCCAAGATCTCCTTTTCCGCTTCTTCCATCTTTTTGTTTGGAATTGCTCTAGGTGGGAATGGAAGAGGGATAGGAGGCTGTGGTAAGTTAGAATTACTAGAAGAAGTTCCACTTGCATGAAAATTTTAGTTAGGAAGCTTTCTCTTTTGTGTGACTGATGTGCCATTATTTTCTCCTATTTCTTAAACCTTTTTGTACCATTTTAATTACTGATTAGTCTTAATTGTCAAATTAATTAGGCAGTTTTATTATTTGGGCTCATTCAACTAATTTGATGTTTTTAATCTAATTTCAGGAATTAATGAAGCATTGAGCTTAATCCGGATTTTGGTAGTGGACTTAAAGAGGGCAAATAAAGCAACGTTTACCTTAGTTAATTTCTAATTAGGAGATTGCAATTTTATTTTATGTTGTTCAATGTTTATTTCGTTTTGGGCCAAAATAATGTAATAGGGCCCAGTGACTTTGAGTGACCCTTATAAATAGTAGCCTTGGGATTCGTGTAAAGGGGATTCCATTATTCAGAGCATAGGGTTTTAAGGTTTTACGTTTTTAGCTTTGGATTACTGTTCACGTTAAGGCATTTTGCATTTTTCTGCTTTCAATTGCAATTTCATTTTTTCTGTTCCTTCTTCTGCTTTCATTTACATTTTATGCTTTTAGTTTCATCTACGTTTTCTACTTTTGTTGAAATTATGGAAGGCTAAATTTCTGATGTTGTTTCCGTCTGAGGACGAAGCTAAACTCTCTTCGAGGTTTTGTTTATAATGTAGCTTCCTGGCAGTTTTCCCTTCACCAATTAACCTACATTCGTTACTGTTAATGTATGCACGCTTCGTGTTCGATTAATTTCCTCTATGCTTAACTTACGCTCTTGCTTAATGAATGAAGGGTAAATTGGTGTATGTGTTGCTTAATCACATATTGACAACCCTAAATTGATTTTCGCTTAGTAAATTAAAATAGGGTTGGATTAAGTGGTTAACTGTTATGGACGAATTCTTCATAACCTAGGACAAGAGAATGGCTTCTGAATCAGAGGAAACAACACTTTTTTAATACTATTAATTTCGTATTCCAATCTACTTGTTCTTAAATTCACAAAATAAACCCCCCCAATCGTTACTGTTACTGTTATAACGAAGCATATTATGAACATTTGGTTAGTCATTGCTCGTTGGGAAACGACCTAGGATCACTTCCTAGTTACTACATTTTAACGTTTATTTGATTCGGGTACGGCCTGGATCAAATTTGGTGCCGTTGCTGGGGAGCAGTGTCCAAAGGTTCATAATAGCTAGTGATTCGTGTTTTATGTTTAGTTGTTTTACGTTTAATTCTTTCGTGTTGTGTTAAAGTTGTGTTAGTGTCTTGTTATTTTGTTCAGTATAGTGTTTTGTTTAGTTTTTCTGTTCAGCGCTTCCCCTGTTTCAGTTTTTATGTTTTCCTGTGATTGATGCTTAGTGACGGAATTAGAGACTGATTCTGTGTTACTGTTCGCACAACATTACATTAGTGACTGAATTAGTGACTGCTGCTGACAATTTAATTGGCGATTTTTGTTTTGATAGTTAGGGTTTTTATTTTTGGCTGAATTTTGGTGTGGTAGGTTCTTTTGACTCATATTTTGTTTGAAAAATACCAGGAACACTTGGTGTGGCCAGATTTGAGAGATTCAAAACAATTTGAGAACTTGTGTTTCGCCAAACTTCAAACTTCAAACGGCCATACCAGTGATGGAGCCCTTGGAGACATAACCCCTGCTGAAGCCAGGAATTTAATTGAGAAGATGGCTTCCAACTCCCAACAGTTTAGCGCCAGAAATGATGCTATAGTCATTAGAGGGGTGCATGAGGTAGCCACAAACTCATATGCATCATCTGAAACTAAGAAGCTTGAAGGTAAACTAGATGCCTTGGTTAACTTGGTAACCCAACTGGCCATGAATAAACAATTTGTACCTGTCGCAAGACTCTGTGGTTTATGCTCCTCTGTCGACCACCACACAGACCTTTGCCCTTTTGTGCAGCAATCTGAAACAATTGAACAGCTTGAAGCTTATGCTGCAAACATTTACAATAGACCTCCTCAACCTCAACAGCAAAATCAGCCACAACAGAACAATTATGACCTCTCCAGCAACAGGTACAATCCCGGGTGGAGGAATCATCCCATCCCAACCTTAGATGGTCGAGTCCTTGAAAACAACAACAACATCAACAATAGCCTTATTTCAGAATGCTACTGGCCCAAGCAGACCATAAGTTCCTCCACCAATCCAGTAGCAGCAGCAACAACAACAACAACAACAACAATGGCCGCAGAAACAACAAACAGTTGAGGCTCCTCCGCAACCTTCCCTTGAAGAACTTGTGAGGCAAATGACTATGCAAAACATTCAGTTTCAACAAGAGACCAGAGCCTCCATTCAGAGCTTAACTAATTAGATGGGACAATTGGCTACACAGTTAAATCAACAACAATCCCAGAATTCAGACAGATTACCTTCTCAATCTGTCCAGAACCCCAAAAATGTTTGTGCCATTACATTGAGGTTGGGAAAGCAGTGTCAAGGACCTCAACCAGTAGCATCTTCCTCATCTGCAAATGAACCTGCCCAACTTCACTCTACTCCAGAAAAAGAGGATGACAAAAATTTAAAAAGTAAGTTGCCTAACAATTTTTGTGCAGGTGAATCTTCCACTGGTAATTCTGACTTACAGAAGCAGCATATCCCTCTTCCATTCCCTCCAAGAGCAATTTCCAACAAAAAAATGGAAGAGGCAGGGAAGGAGATCTTGGAAACATTTAGAAGAGTAGAGGTAAACATACCTCTTTTGGATGCAATAAAGAAAATTCCAAGATATGCTAAATTCTTGAAAGAGTTGTGCACCCATAAGCGGAAGCTTAAAGGAAGTGAAAGAATTAGCATGGGCAAAAATGTCTCCGCATTGATTGGCAAATCTGTTCCTCAAATCCCTGAAAAATGTAAAGATCCAGGTACATTCAGCATACCTTGTCTTATAGGGAACAGTAAGTTTGATAATGCCATGCTAGATTTAGGAGCTTCTGTTAGTGTTATGTCTCTGTCTATTTTTAATTCTCTATCTCTTGGTCCTTTGTAGTCAACTGATGTGGTAATTCATTTAGCTAATAGAAGTGTTGCCTATCCTGCTGGTTTCATAGAGGATGTCTTAGTTAGAGTTGGTGAACTGATTTTCCCTGTTGATTTTTATATTTTGAATATGGAGGAGGGATTTTCTCAAGGATCAGTTCCCATCATTCTAGGCAGACCTTTTATGAAAACTGCTAGAACTAAGATAGATGTATATGCAGGCACACTATCTATGGAGTTTGGCGATATAACTGTTCATTTTAATATTCTTGATGCTATGAAACACCCATCTGAAGATCTTTTAGTATTTCATGCTGAAATAATTGACCATATTGTTGATGAATACATGACTGATCTTCATTCAAATCTGCATGTCTGTCACTCTTCATGCATTGAATCTGAATTTGTACTTGATCATATGTCTAAATTTGATGCTGAGAGTAAATCTGAATTTGATATTGATTATATGTTTGGTGATGTTGTACCTCTTGAGATTGATTTTCTAGAGTCAGATAAAACTAACCATGTTTTAGGAAGTACATATACCTCTGACTTTCTTTATGAGGTACAGGCTGAGAAACCATCTCTTTCTACCACTATCTAGCCACCCACACCAGAATTGAAACCTCTGCCATCAAATTTAAAATATGCTTACTTGGATGATAGAAAAAGTTTAACAGTATTTATATCTGCCTCCCTTGCTGATGAGCAAGAGGAGAAGTTGTTATTAGTTCTCAAGAAGCATAAGAAGGCTATAGGCTGGACCCTAGCGGACATTCCTGGTATTAGCCGATCCATATGTATGCATCGGATAAATTTAGAGGATGAGGCTAAACCAATAAGACAGCCATAGAGAAGACTCAACCCAGTGATTCTTGATGTAGTGAAGAAGGAGGTAACCAAGCTTTTGCAAGCTGGAATCATTTATCCTATCTCCGACAGCCAATGGGTGAGTCCCGTCCAGGTAGTCCCGAAGAAAACCGGCCTCACTGTGATAAAAAATGAGAAGGAGGAGTTGATTCCTACTCGGGTGCAAAACAGTTGGAGAGTTTGCATCGACTATAGGAGGTTGAACCAAGTTACCAAAAAGGACCATTTTCCCCTGCCATTCATTGAACAGATGCTTGAACGCTTGGCAGGTAAATCTCACTACTGCTTCCTTAATGGTTTTTCTGGTTATATGCAAATCACTATTGTTCCTGAAGATCAGGAAAAAACCATATTCACCTGCCCCTTCGGCACTTTTGCCTATAGGAGGATGCCTTTCGGCCTGTGCAATGCCCCAAGTACCTTCCAGAGGTGCATGATCAGTATTTTCAGTGATTTTTTAGAAAATTGCATAGAGGTGTTTATGGATGATTTCACTGTATATGAATCCTCTTTTGACGTTTGTTTGGATAGTCTGGAAAAGGTTTTGAATAGATGCATTGAAACTAACCTTGTTCTAAATTTTGAAAAATGTCATTTTATGGTTGAGCAAGGTATAGTTTTAGGCCACATTATTTCCAATAAGGGCATTGAAGTAGATCCTGCAAAAATTTCTATTATTTCACAATTGCCTTACCCCTCTTGTGTGCGAGAGGTGCGATCTTTTCTTGGTCATGCAGGATTCTACATGCGCATTATAAGAAATTTTAGCAAAGTAGCCCTTCCACTATCCAACTTGTTGCAATAGGAGGTGGAGTTTGACTTTAATGATAAATGCAAAGAGGCCTTTGATTGCCTCAAATGAACACTGACTACCACCCCCATCATCCAGGCACCCGACTGGACAGCCCCTTTTGAGCTTATGTGTGATGCATCAAATTATGCATTAGGGGTTGTCCTTGCTCAGAAAATTGATAAATTGCCTAGGGTGATATATTATGCTTCTAGGACTTTAGATGGTGCCCAAGCGAATTATACTACTACTGAGAAAGAGCTACTAGCCATAATTTTTGCTCTTGAAAAATTTTGTTCTTATTTGCTTGGTACTCGCATTATTGTTTATATTGAGCATGCTGCTCTAAAGTACTTGTTGAAGAATGCTGATTCAAAGCCTAGGTTGATCCGATGGATGCTCTGGCACCAAGAGTTTGACTTGGAGATTCGTGATAGGAGCGGAGCACAAAATTTAGTTGTTGATCATTTGAGTCGGATCGAACGTGTGTCTGATGAGGACCCACCCATTCAGGATTATTTCCTGGATGATCATCTATATATATATTGTATAGTATTTATGATTCTTTTTCTACTCCCTAGTTTGCTAACATTGTAAATTATTTAGTTGCTTCTGTTTTTCCTCCCATAGCATCTAAGGCCCAAAAAGATAAAATTAAAAGTGATGCTAAGCATTTTATTTGGGGTGACCCCTACTTGTGGAAATTGTGCAGTGATCAGGTAATTAGACAATGCATTCCAGATCATGAGATTGAGTCAGCCCTGCAGTTCAGTCATTCTTCCGCACCGGGAGGTCATCTGGGTGTTCAAAGGATAGCTCGCAAAGTGCTTGACTGTGGCTTTTATTGGCCCACCATCTTTAAAGATGCGTGGAAGATTTGTAGCATTTGTGGGCAATGTCAGAGAGCAGAAAGTGCACTTACATGGCGACAACAAATGCCTTAGAAACCCATGCTATTCTTTGAGGTGTTTGATGTCTGGGGCATAGATTTCATGGGCCCTTTTCCTGTCCCTTTTGGTTATGTTTACATTCTCCTTGCAGTTGATTATGTTTCAAAATAGGTGGAAGCCAAGCCCACTAGAACTAATGATGCTAAGGTTGTTGCAGATTTTGTCAGATCTAATCTGTTTTGCAGGTTTGGAGTACCTAAAGCAATCGTTAGTGATCAAGGAACCCATTTTTGCAACAAATCAATGCATGCCTTGCTTAAAAAGTACATGGTTGTACACAGGGTATCCACACCATACCACCCCCAAACCAATGGACAGGAAGAAATTTCTAACAGGGACATCAAGAGAATTTTAGAGAAGATTGTGTAGCCAAGCAGGAAAGATTGGAGTACCAGGCTTGATGATGCTCTTTGGGCACATCGGACTGCCTACAAAGCACCTATAGGAATGTCTCCTTATCGGGTTGTCTTTGGAAATGCATGTCATCTTCCAGTGGAAATTGAGCACAAAGCATACTGGGCAGTGAAGACCTGCAACTTCTCTATGGATCAAGCTGGTGAGGAAAGAAAGTTGCAACTGAGTGAGTTAGATGAGATCTGCCTAGAAGCCTACGAGAATGCCAAGTTCTACAAAGAAAAGACCAAGAATTTTAGCTTTGGATTACTGTTCACGTTAAGGCATTTTGCATTTTTCTGCTTTCAATTGCAATTTCGTTTTTTCTGTTCCTTCTTCTGCTTTCATTTACGTTTTATGCTTTTAGTTTCATCTACGTTTTCTACTTTTGTTGAAATTATGGAAGGCTGAATTTCTGATGTTGTTTCCTTCTGAGGATGAAGCTAAACTCTCTTCGAGGTTCTGTTTATAATGTAGCTTCCTGGCAGTTTTCCCTTCACCAATTAACCCACATTCGTTACTGTTAATCTATGCACGCTTCGTGTTCGATTAATTTCCCCTGTGCTTAACTTACGCTCTTGCTTGATGAATGAAGGGTAAATTGGTGTATGTGTTGCTTAATCACATATTGACAACCCTAAATTGATTTTCGCTTAGTAAATTAAAATAGGGTTGGATTAAGTGGTTAACTGTTATAGACGGATTCTTCATAACCTAGGACACGAGAATGGCTTCTGAATCAGAGGAAACAACATTTTTTTAATACTATTAATTTCGTATTCCAATCTGCTTGTTCTTAAATTCACAAAACAACCCCCCCAATCGTTACTATTACTGTTATAACGAAGCATATTATGAACATTTGGTTAGTCATTGCTCGTTGGGAAATGACCTAGGATCACTTCCTAGTTACTGCATTTTAATGTTTATTTGATTTGGGTACGGCCTCGATCAGTGACTATCTCATCCTCTTTCTCAGGTGTAGAAGGAAGCTTGACAGGTTTAGGTGCAAGTGCTGCTACTGATGGAGGCACTTGAATTTGGTTGCCAGACCTCAAGGTGATGACACTCACATTTTTCGGATTCTACACAATTTGTGAAGGCAATTTGTCAGAATTTTGGGACTGAGCTTGGTTCAACTGAGTAGCCATCTGTCCCATCTGATTTGACAGACTCTGAATGGAGGCTCTTGTCTCTTGCTGAAATTGCATATTCTGGATGGTCATTTGCCTCACTAACTCTTCTAAGGAAGGTTGAGAGGGAGCCTTAGTTGTTGGTTGTCTTTGTTGTGATTGCTGCTATATTGGAGGAGGAACATATGGTTTGCTTGGACCAGCAACATTCTGAAAATGAGGGACAGGCTATTGTTGATGTGGAGGACTTGTCCATCTCAGATTTGGATGATTACTCCAACCTGGATTGTATCTATTGCTTGAAAGGTCATAATTATTATGTTGTTGTTGGTTTTGCTGCTGAGGAGGTCTATTATAAATGTTTGCAGCATAAGCTTCAGGTTGCTCATTGACTCCAGATTGTTGCAAAGAAGAACAAAGATCTGTATGGTGATCTACAAAAGAACATAGACCACAGACTCTTGCAACAGGTGTAGATTTCTGATTCATGGCAAGCTGGGTTACTAGGTTGACCAAGGCATCAAGTTTTCCCTCAAGCTTTTTATTTTCAGCAGATGAAGATGAATCTGTGGCCACCTCATGGACTCCTCAAAGGATAATAGCATCATTTTTTGCACTGAATTATTGGGAGTTGGAAGCCATCTTCTTAATCAAATTCTAAGCCTCGGTAGGGGTCATATCACCAAGAGCTCCACCACTGGCAAAATCAATCATACTCCTCTCCATGTTGCTAAGTCCCTCATAGAAATATTGAAGAAGGAGTTGCACAGAAATCTGGAAGTGAGGGCAACTTGCACACAATTTCTTGAATCTTTCCCAGTACTCATACAAGCTTTCTCCACTAAGTTGCCTAATGCCTGAAATGTCTTTTCTGATGGCAGTGGTCCTAGATGCAGGGAAGAATTTCTCCAAGAACACCCTTTTAAGGTCATCCCATCTGAAAATAGACCTAGGAGCAAGGTAGTACAGCCAATCTTTTGCCACTCCCTCCAGAGAATGAGGAAAAGCCTTTAGAAAGATATGATCTTCTTGGACATCAGGGGCTTCATGGTGGAACAAACAATATGGAACTCCTTAAGATGCTTATGAGGATCTTCACCTGCAAGATCATGAAACTTGGGCAGCAAATGTATTAGTCCAGTCTTGAGATCATATGGAACTGACGTGCCATCATTTTCTTCTATTTTCTAAACCCTTTTTGCACCATTTTAATTACTGATTGGTCTTAATTGTCAATTAATTAGGCAGTTTTATTATTTGGGCTCATTTAGCTAATTTGATGTTTTTAATCTAATTTCAGGAATTAATGAAACATTGGGCTTAATCTGGATTTTTGTTGTGGACTTGAAGAGGGCAAATAAAGCAGCGCTTACCTTAGTTAATTTCTAATTAGGAAATTTCGCAATTTTATTTTATGTGGTTCAGTGTTTATTTCATTTTGGGTCAGAGTATTGTAATAGGGTCCAGTGACTTTGAGTGACTCTTTTTAAATAGTAGCCTTGGGATTCGTGCAAGGCGATTCTGTTATGCCATTCATTATTCAGAGCTTTGTTTAGGGTTTTACGTTTTTCTGCTTGGATGCTACTGTTCACATAATGCAATTTTTCATTTCCTGCTTCTAATTACAATTTCGTTCTTGTTTCTTCTTCTACTTTCATTTTACGTTTCTGTTTTCATTTTCGTTTTTGTCTCATTTACGTTTCTGCTTATTTACGTTTCTGCTTCATGTTTCATTTACGTTTTCTGTTTGAATCTATGGAAGGCTAAATATTCTGGTGTTGTTTCCTTCTGAGGACGAAGCCCAACTCTATTTGAGGTTTTGTTTATAATGTGTTTCCCTGGCAGTTTTCCCTTCACCAGTTAACCCAAATTCGTGAACATTAATCAGTGCACGCTTCGTGTTCGATTAATTGCCTCTGAGCCTAATTTGCGTTCATGCTTAATGGACGAAGGGCTAACTGGTGTATGTGGTGCCTAATCACGTATTGACAACCCTAAGTTGATTTTCACTTAGTAAATTGAAATAGGGTTGGATTAAGTGGTTAACTGTTAGGGACGATTTCTCCATAACCCAGGATAAGAGAATGGCTTCTGAATCAAAGGAAAAAACCCATTTTTAATATTATTAGTTTCGTATTCTAGTGTACTTGTTCTGCTCCTTAAATCACAAAACAAACAACCCCCCCCCCCCCCAATCATTACTGTTACTGCAAGCATATTATGAACATTTGGTTTATCATTGCTCGTTGGGAAACGACCTAGGATCACTTCCTAGTTACTGCATTTTCATGTTTATTTGATTCGGGTATGGCCTCAATCAAATTTGGCGCCGTTGCCGGGGAGCAGTGTCCAAAGGTTCATAATAACTAGCTAGTGTTGTGTGTTTAATTCTTTCGTGTTTTAAGTTTAATTGTTAGTATTGTGTTAGTATATGTGTTAGTGTTGTTTAGTGTCCCGGTATTTTGTTTACCGGTATTTTCCTATTAAGCCCTTCCCCTGTTTCAGTTTTCCTATTAAGCCCTTCCCCTGTTTCAGTTTTGGGTGTTTTGCTGTGAATAGTATTTTGCGACGAACTTAGTGACCACTTTTTCTTGCGGCAAAACAGAGTAGTAGTAGAAATCAAGTAGAGACGGATTTTAGCGACCACCCATGCTGAATTATTAGAGATTTTTTTGTTTTAGTAGCTAGGGTTGTTATTTTTGGCTGAATTTTTTTGTGGTAACTTCTTTTAATCTATATTTTGTGGGAAAAATAGCTAGAGCCTTTAGTTTGGTCAAATTTGAAAGTTCCAAAAAAGTAGCAAATTTTGTGTTTGTCGAAACTTCAGCGGCCATAACTTTTGCTCCGGTTATCAGAATCGCAATTATTATATATGTATTTGGGGTAGAAAAAATTTCCTACGCAGGCCGGCTGAGGTCTCCATCGTCCAAAAATAGTGATTCTGTCAAAAGTTTTTTATTTTTCAAGTTTTATTCACTTATTTTTCTTAACCTACCATTTTTTAGCTTCCATAGTTAGACTTTGAATTTTTGCCTGAAATTTTTTGTTCTATCTTTTCAACATTTTATAAGGTTGCTCACAAAATTTCAAGTCATTTGGATATCATTTGAGGGTAGCTGTAGTTCAAACCTGCACCTTTATTTACATGACAAGGCAACTAGTTGTGCATGCTGAATGTAGTGTATGACTAGAGGCAATCCATCTGACTTACAACCCTTTGATCCTGAGATAGATAGGACATTTCATAGATTAGTTAGGCATCATTTTATACCTTTTGATCATCCTGAGCATTCCATTACTGGTGAATCTGTGCATTCTGTTATTGGTGATTTTGAACATCCTGATTTTGAGCATTATAATTTTGAGCATTCTGATTCTGAGCATTCTGATTTTGAACATTCTGAGAACATGGCACAACCTCCACCCCATGAGAGGACTCTAAGGGAAATGGCTGCACCTGATTTCACCTACGAAAGCTTGTGCATCCAATACCCTGATGAGGATGTCCCATATGTTCTTAAAACTGGATTGATTCATTTGCTTCCAAAGTTTCATGGCCTTGCAAAATTTGAAGGAATTTCATATTGTCTGCTCCACCATGAAACCCTCAGATGTCCAAGAGGATCATATATTTTTGAAGGCTTTTCCTCATTCTTTAGAGGGAGTGGCAAAGGACTGCTTGTATTACCTTGCTCCACGGTCCATCACGAGCTGGGATGACCTTAAGAGAGTATTCTAAGAAAAAAATTTCCCTGCTTCTAGGACCACAGCCATCAGGAAGGATATCTCAGGTATTAGACAACTCAGTGGAGAGAGCTTGTATGAGTACTGGGAGAGATTTAAAAAACTATGTGTCAGTTGCCCTCACCATCAGATTTCGGAGCAGCTTCTTCTCCAATATTTTTATGAAGGACTCAGTAATATGGAGAGAAGTATGATAGATGCTCCCAGTGGTGGAGCCCTTAGAGACATGACTCCTGCTGAAGCCAAAAATCTAATTGAGAAGATGGCTTCCAACTCCCATCAGTTTAGCGCCAGAAATGATGCTATAGTCATTAGAGGAGTGCAAGAGGTAGCTACAAACTCAGCTGCATCATCTGAAACTAAGAAGCTTAAAGGCAAACTGGATGCATTGGTTAACTTGGTAACCCAGCTGGCCTTGAACTAGAAATCTGTACCTGTCACAAGGGTCTGTGGTTTGTGCTCCTCTGCTGACCACCATACAGACCTTTGCCCTTCCATGCAGCAACCTGGAGCAATTGAGCAGCTCAAAGCTTATGCTGCAAACATTTACAATAGACCTCCTCAACCTCAGTAGCAAAATCAACCACAACAGAACTATTACGACCTCTCCAGCAACAGATACAACCCTGGATGGAGGAATCACCCTAATCTCAGATGGTCTAGCCCTCAGCAACAACAATAGAAGCCTGCTCCTTCCTTCCAAAATGCTGCTGGCCCAAGCAGACCATACATTCCTCCACCAATCCAACAACAACAATAGCCCTAGAAACAGCCAACAGTTGAAGGTCCTCCACAACCTTCCCTCGAAGAACTTGTGAGGCAAATGACTATGCAGAACACGCAGTTTAACCAAGAGACCATAGCCTCCATTCAGAGCTTAACCAATCAGATGGGACAATTGGCTACACAATTGAATCAATAACAGTCCCAGAATTCTGACAAGCTGCCTTCCCAAGCTGTCCAAAATCCCAAAAATGTTAGTGCCATTTCATTGAGGTCAGGAAAGCAGTGTCAAGGACCTCAACCCGTAGCACCTTCCTCATCTGCAACTGAACCTGCCAAACTTCACTCTACTCCAGAAAAAGGTGATGACAAAAATTTACCTAACAATTTTTGTGCAGGTGAATCTTCCACTGGTAGTTCTGATTTGCAGAAGCAGCACATCCCTCCTCTTCCATTCCCTCCAAGAGCAGTTTCCAACAAAAAAAAATGGAAGAGGCAGAGAAAGAGATCTTGGAAACATTCAAAAAAGTAGAGGTAAACATACCTCTGCTGGATGCAATAAAGCAAATTCCAAGATATGCCAAATTCTTGAAGGAGCTGTGCACTAATAAGAGGAAGCTTAAAGGAAGTGAACGAATTAGCATGGGCAGTGATTCTTGATGTAGTGAAGAAAGAGATAACCAAGCTTTTGAAAGCTGGAATCATTTATCCTATCTCCGACAGCCAATGGGTGAGTCTCGTCCAGGTAGTCCCGAAGAAGACCGGCCTCATAGTGATCAAAAATGAGAAGGAGGAGCTGATTCCTACTCGGGTGTAGAATAGTTGGAGAGTCTGCATTGACTATAGGAGGCTGAACCAAGTTACCAAAAAGGACCATTTTCCCCTGCCATTCATTGACCAGATGCTTGAGCGCCTGGCAGGTAAATCTCACTACTATTTCCTTGATGGTTTTTCTGGTTATATGCAAATTACTATTGCTCCTGAGGATAAGGAAAAGACCACATTCACCTGCCCCTTCGGCACTTTTGCCTATAGGAGGATGCCTTTCGGCCTGTGCAATGCCCCAAGTACCTTCCAGCAGTGCATGATTAGTATTTTCAGTGATTTCTTAGAAAATTGCATAGAGGTGTTTATGGATGATTTCACTGTATATGGATCCTCTTTTGATGGTTATTTGGATAGTTTGGAAAAAGTTTTGAATAGATGCATTGAAACTAACCTTGTTCTAAATTTTGAAAAATGTCATTTTATGGTTGAGCAAGGTATAGTTTTAGGCCACATTATTTCCAATAAGGGTATTGAAGTAGATCCTGCAAAAATTTCTGTTATTTCACAATTGCCTTACCCCTCTTGTGTTCGAGAGGTGCGATCTTTTCTTGGTCATGCAGGATTCTACAGGCGCTTTATAAGGGATTTTAGCAAAGTAGCCCTTCCACTGTCCAACTTGTTGCAAAAGGAGGTGGATTTTGACTTTAATGACAGATGCAAAGAGGCTTTTGATTGCCTCAAAAGAGCGCTGACTACCACCCCCATCATTCAGACACCCGATTGGACAGCCCCTTTTGAGCTTATGTGTGATGCATCAAATTATGCATTGGGGGTTGTCCTTGCTCAGAAAATTGATAAATTCCCCAGGGTGATATACTATGCTTCTAGGACTTTAGATGCTGCCCAAGCAAATTATACTACTACTGAGAAAGAGCTTCTAGCCATAGTTTTTGCTCTTGAAAAATTTCGATCTTATTTGCTTGGTACCCGCATTATTGTTTATACTGACCATGCAGCTCTAAAGTACTTGTTGAAGAAGGCTGATTCTAAGCCTAGGTTGATCTGATGGATGCTCTGGCTTCAAGAGTTTGACTTGGAGATCCGTGATAGGAGTGGAGCACAAAATTTAGTTGTTGATCATTTGAGTCGGATCGAACGTGTATCAGATGCGAATTCACCCATTCGGGATGATTTCCCGGATGATCATTTGCATATACTGTATAGTATTTCTGACTCTCTTTCTACTCCTTGGTTTGCTAACATTGTCAATTATTTAGTTGCTTCTATTTTTCCTCCCTTAGCATCTGAAGCCCAAAAAGATAAAACTAAAAGTGATGGTAAGAATTTTATCTGGGATGACCCCTACTTGTGGAAATTGTGCAGTGATCAGGTCATTAGACGATGCATTCCAGATCATGAGACTGACTCAGTCCTGCAGTTTTGTCATTCTTCCACACCGGGAGGTCATTTGGGTGTTCAAAGGACAGCTCGCAAAGTGCTTGATTGTGGTTTTTATTGGCCCACCTTCTTTAAAGATGCGTCATCCGGGAAATACACTTACATGGCGACAACAAATGCCTCAGCAACCTATGCTATTCTGTGAGGTGTTTGATGTCTGGGGTATAGATTTCATGGGCCCTTTTCCTGTCTCTTTTGGTTATGTTTACATTCTCCTTGTAGTTGACTATGTTTCAAAATGGGTGGAAGCCAAGCCCACTAGAACTAATGATGCTAAAGTTGTTGCTGATTTTGTCAGGTCTAATCTGTTTTGCAGGTTTGGAGTACCTAAAGCAATTGTTAGTGATCAAGGAACCCATTTTTGCAACAGAACAATGCATGCCCTGCTTAAAAAGTACGGGGTGGTACACAGGGTATCCACTCCATACCACCCCCAGACCAATGGACAGGCAAAAATTTCTAACAGGGAGATCAAGAGAATTTTAGAGAAGATTGTGCAGCCAAGCAAGAAAGGTTGGAATACCAGGCTTGATGATGCTCTCTGGGCACATCGGACTGCCTACAAAGCACCCATAGGAATGTCTCCTTATCGGGTTGTCTTTGGAAAGGCATGTCATCTTCCAGTGGAAATTGAGCACAAAGCATACTGGGCAGTGAAGACTTGCAATTTCTCTATGGATCAAGCTGGTGAGGAAAGAAAGTTGCAACTGAGTGAGTTAGATGAAATCGGCCTAGTAGCCTATGAGAATGCCAAGTTCTACAAAGAAAAGACCAAGAAGTTCCATGATAGCATGATAGTTAAGAAGGACTTCATGGTTGGGCAAAAAGTGCTATTGTATAATTCTAGGCTTGGACTCATGAGTGGTAAGTTGAGGTCTAAGTGGATTGGTCCTTTTGTTGTTACTAATGTTTTTCCTTATGGTACAGTTGAGATCAAAAGTGACTCCACAAACAAGAGCGTCAAGGTCAACAGACATCGACTTAAGCCATTCCTCACGAACCCTTCTTTAGTGGACGTAGTGGTGGAAGAGACTTCCTTACTCCACCCTACTCTTCCTCCACCATGACTTAGGGAGTTCTTCTCTTCCTATCTCCTTCTTTGGTTTTGTTACACTTGTCTGATTCTATTTGATGATTTAATTGTTTTTAATCTCTTAATTGTGCTACATTGAGGACAATGTGTTGTTTAAGTATGGGGGGGAGTGTTCTTTGGTTTTTGTTAGTTTTGTTGGTTTCGTTAATTTGTTAGTTGTGTTAATTTGTTAATGTTGTTAGTTTCGTCGGATTTTTAGTATAATATTTTGGGTCAATTCTGTGCGCATGTACAACTTTGCATGTTTTTCTTTGAATTATAGGATATGTTCAAGAAATGGGTAATTGTTTTGAAAATAAAAGTTTTTGACATTTTGTGACTTGAAATCGTTGATTCTCCTCTACATGTCATGATAGTTTTGAAAGCTCAATTTGAAAGTGATGAGTTTACCTTTGTGAGAATTTGAGCCATCCATCATCATAATCATTTGGTGTGTTTTGCCCCATTGATTGCTTGCACAATAGCCTTGGCTTGATTCTTGTTGATACTTCCTAATTCACATGCATATTTGGAAATGATTGAGGCAATTTTGTTCTTATAAGCTTCTAGCCAAATGGACTTACCTTGACTTAATTCCTTTGATAGCCCTTTTGAGCCTTGTTTCCCTTTCCTCGTTTTGAAGCTCACTACAAGCCTTAAGTGAAAAACCATGATATCACCATATCCTTAAGGAATTTTGGAGCTTTGGAATTGTTTTAGGAATAAGTGTGGGGGGTTTTTGTTTCATTGGATAACATGTTTTGTTGGCCATGCTTCATGATATATTTTGAGCCATACCTGATGTACATTGCATATTGGTTAAATGTTGGACATGCTGAATGAGATGTTGCTTCTCAAAGGCTGCAGAGTAATTACCAAAAAAAATTCGGAAAAGAAAAAGAAAAGCAGTAAAGTTGAGTGAATAAGATCTTAAAAATGACAAAAGAATGATGAGACTCTTGGTTCTACTCTTTACGTTTAAATTTTATCTTTACTTCTTTTTATTTTCTTATTTTTTCTTAATATGCACTTATTCCCCATTGCTCCTCTATTCCTTTGGGATTCAGCCACTTATTCCATATTTTTTTGTCCCTTGTCCTTGGCCCCATTACAACCTTAAAAGACCTTTTGATCCTCATGTGCTTGTGTTTATGGGTTGATTGTCAATTTTAGAATCTTGCCAAGTTTATGTGGTGTTTGTTTTCATGGGTGCTTTGAGGGTAAATAGTAGCCTAGACACTTGAGAGATAGAGTGTATATCTTGTGAGACTTTATCACTTTTCATTCTTGAGCTAATTAACTATTTTGCCATGATTGGGTTGCTTGGATGATTTTCATGAATGTCTTGACTTTTCGGATCTCCTTATGTTAGATGTTACCCATTCCTTTCATTCCTTGATGTTCATTGAGAAATATGTGAATGTTTTCGTTTGTCTCTCTTTGAATATCCATGGATTTTGTTCTTTGTTTCATTTTTCCCAGGAGTGAAAAAGGATAAGTATGGGGGTTTTTGATGTGCCATCATTTTCTTCTATTTTCTAAACCCTTTTTGCACCATTTTAATTACTGATTGGTCTTAATTGTCAATTAATTTGGCAGTTTTATTATTTGGGCTCATTTAGCTAATTTGATGTTTTTAATCTAATTTCAGGAATTAATGAAACATTGGGCTTAATCTGGATTTTGGTTGTGGACTTGAAGAAGACAAATAAAGCAGCGCTTACCTTAGTTAATTTCTAATTAGGAAATTTTGCAATTATATTTTATGTGGTTCAATGTTTATTTCGTTTTGGGCCAGAGTATTGTAATAGGGCCCAGTGACTTTGAGTGACTCTTTTTAAATAGCAGCATTGGGATTCGTGCAAGGCGATTCTGTTATGCCATTCATTATTCAGAGCTTTGTTTAGGGTTTTATGTTTTTCTGCTTGGATGCTACTGTTCACGTAATGCAATTTTTCATTTCCTGCTTCTAATTACAATTTCGTTCTTGTTTCTTCTTCTACTTTCATTTTACGTTTCTGTTTTCATTTTCATTTCTGTCTCATTTACGTTTCTATTTATTTACGTTTCTGCTTCATGTTTCATTTACGTTTTCTGTTTGAATCTATGGAAGGCTAAATATTCTGGTGTTGTTTCCTTCTGAGGACGAAGCCCAAATCTCTTTGAGGTTTCATTTATAATGTGGTTCCCTGGCAGTTTTCCCTTCACCAGTTAACCCAAATTCGTGAACATTAATCAGTGCATGCTTCGTGTTCGATTAATTGCCTCTGAGCCTAATTTGCGTTCATGCTTAATGGACGAAGGGCTAACTGGTGTATGTGGTGCCTAATCACGTATTGACAACCCTAAGTTGATTTTCGCTTAGTAAATTGAAATAGGGTTTGATTAAGTGGTTAACTGTTAGGGACGAATTCTCCATAACCCAGGATAAGAGAATGGCTTCTGAATCAGAGGAAATAAACCATTTTTAATATTATTAGTTTCGTATTCTAGTGTACTTGTTCTGCTCCTTAAATCACAAAACAAACAACCCCCCCCCCATCGTTACTATTACTGCAAGCGTATTATGAACATTTGGTTTATCATTGCTCGTTGGGAAACGACCTAGAATCACTTCCTAGTTACTACATTTTCATGTTTATTTGATTCGGGTACGGCCTCGATCAGGAACACCCTCATCAGGATATTGAATGCACAAGCTTTCATAAGTGAAATCAGGTGCAACAATCTCCCTAAGAGTCCTCTCACGAGGTGGAGGTTAAGCCATGTTCTCAGTATAAAAATTAGTAGTGGAAAGCTCAAATTCAGAATATCCAGAATCACCCTCAACAGAATGCTCAGAATGCACAGAATGACCAAGATGCACACTATGCCTAACTAATCTACGAAAGGTTCTATCTATTTCAGAATCAAAGGGTTCTAAATCACCTGGATAGCCCCTAGTCATGCACTATATGCAGCAAATAATGTGTTTCTCAACAAGCACCTAACAAGGGGGTAAAACTACAACTATACTCAAATGAGATCAAAATCAACTGAAATTTCATGAGGCACACCCTAAAATCATGAAAAGATAGCACAAAAATTTTCAAACAAAAATTCAAAGTCTAACTATGAAAACTACCTAAGCAAAGTTTAGAAAAATAGGACAATAATACTTGAAAAAAAAAACTTAGTAAACGACTGATTTTTGGAGTTTGGGAGTCCTCAACCAGCCCCATCTAATTTCCACAATATGGGAAATTTTTTTCTACCCCAAATGCATATATAATAATAGTCGTTCTGATACCCGGAGCAAAAGTTATGGTCGTTTTAAGTTTTGCTAAAAACAAGTTCCAAAAATTTTTGTCTCTCTCAAATAATGCCACACCAAATGCTCCTGGTATTTTTCACACAAAATATGGATCAAAAGAAGCTACCACACAAAAAATCATCCGAAAATAACAACCCCAACTATCAAAACAAAAATCGCTAATTAAATTGCAAAATCAGTCGCTAATCACTGTTCACACTGTTCACAACAAAACAAAAGGTTGAATCAGTCGCTAAAACAGTCGCTAAACAGGGAAGGCAACTGAAATGCAAAACAGAATGCTACAAAAAATAAGATAACTAAACACTATTATGAACCTTTGGCCCACTGCTCCCCGGCAACGACGCCAAATTTGATCGAGGTCGTACCCGAATAAAAAAAAACATTAAAAATGCAGTATCTAGGAAGTGATCCTAGGTCGTCTCCCAACGAGCAATGGTCAACCAAATATTCATAACATATTGTAATAAAACAGTAACGAATTGGGGGGGTTGTTTGTTTTTGTAAATTAAACAGCAAGTAAATTTTAATTAGAACATATCAGAATTAAAACACGTTATTTTCCCTTGATTCACAAGCAAGTCTCTTATCCTAGGTTACGAGGATTTATCCTTTATCAGTTCAACCACTTAATCCAACCCAAATTAAATTACTAAGTGAAATTTAACATAAGGCATTCATTATTTGATTAAGCAACACATACACCAATTAATCATGAATGAAACTGATTATTAAGCATGAACATAAATTAAGCGCAGAGACAATTAATCAAGCACTAAGCATGCATGGATTAATAGCAACAAATACAGAGTAATTGGTGAAGAGGAAAAACTGATCAGAATTCAATAGTAATAATATAACCTCAAAGAGAGTTGTGCTTGATGCTCAAGAGAAAACAACGCTGGAGACTTAGTCTTCCATTAATCAATAGAAAATGAAATTGTAGTAGAAAACAAAGAAAACTCGAATTATTCTCTCCAAAACGAAAAAAGCTAAAAACGAAACAGAGTGAGTCAAACCAAAAAGAGAGAGCTAAAACTAGAACCTTGGTGTTGTTATATAGTTCTCAGCCCCAAAGCTTAAAAATCTGTTTTAAGTCCAAGCCCATAAATAAAATAAAATCTAGATAAGATAAGATAAAATCTAGATGAAATAATATCTAGATGAAATAAAATCTAGATAAGATAAGATAAGATCTAGATGAAATAATATCTAGATGAGATAAAATCTAGATATGATAAGATAAAATCTAGATGAAATAATATCTAGATGAGATAAGATTTGGTAGAATAAAATTGTCTGCTCTCTTCAAGTCCAAGTCCAAGCCCAATTCCGGATTCAAGCCCAATTACTTATAATTCTCCTGAAATTAAATTAAAAACACAAAATTAATTCTATAGGCCCAAATGATAAAATTGCATAATTAATTTGACAATTAAGGCTAATCAGTACTTAAAATGGTGACAAAAATGGTTAAGAAATATGAGAAAATGATGACACATCACTTGTTTGACCTTATTATACCAGCACACATTTTCTTTGATTGCTTTCTTTTTTTTAATACACAACTTATTTGTTGTGTGTGCTGATGCTTTATCTTTTTCTTTGCATCCCAATCAGTTCCACTCCCCCAAATTTGGGGTAAATTTTCCTTGAACCATATGCTCTCCGATAATCTAAGCAAGGTATCTGGAGATAATTATTTAAGTTCAGGGTTCAAATTTTTTACAATATCATTCAACTCATAAAGGGTGCAAAGGATACAATCATCATGTCCTCATTCATATATTTCATTCTAAAATTTAGAGATTGATGCAAAGATTATTACTCTTAGCTAATCGTTCACTCACAGTTTAAGATCACACTCTCACTGGTTTTGGTTCAAGCTTTTCTTTCTTAATCAATTTATCTACTGACTAACAATTCTAATTGCAAGTTCACATTCTTGTTCTTTCTTTGTCTAACATACACATTTGCTCAAACTCATGAAAAGAAACACAAACTCCATCACAATCATGCATTCAATTCAAAATCAAATCATACACCAATTTTCACAAAAAGATGAAAATGTTTCACTACATAATCATCAAAATCAAGTCAAACTGTTCCATATGCTTCAGAATGAGCAAACCAACTACCCATAAACAAAACTAGCAGTGTATATAAACATAAAAGAAATACTATACTAAAACTATAATCATAATAATAATAATCCAAAAAGCAAAAACATTAGGAATTTAGAATTCTTGTGACTGGTCCTATGTATCCTGTGTCTGAACATCCTCCTCATCTGTCAGATGAAGTACTGGAGTAGCTGGAGGAGAAGTGTCCAAGTCAGGACTAGAGTGGTCGGGTCCTCAGGTATCTCTAGGATAGGAGTGGAGGGGTCTACTGCATGCTGAGGTGAGGGTAGGTCCTCCACTGGTGTAGGAGGCTTTGAAGTGGCCTCAAGAAATCTCTCAAGAGTGGCAATAGCTACCTGTCTCACCTGCCTCCTCCCCTATAATGAATGGCTCTGGAATGGTGGCCTCAAATGACTCATCCTCCACATGTTGTGGTACCAGGGCTGTGGGACCTTAATCTTCTCTGTGAAGAGAAGGGTGAGTCCCAGGCCAGGCTACCATCTCCCTAATCTACTTAACTGAAGGAATAGATCCTGGAGGTGCCACCACCTATAAACTCTGTAATAAAATGATCTGACCCTGATGAATGCTCTGAAGCATGGCTTCAAAGCACTAAGAATTTGTCTGAGCTAGAACGGAAGGAGTTGTTGAAGTGGATGTTGGAGTAGGAGTTGCAGATGTGGAAGGAAGCTCAGCTGGCCTCGCCCTCGCCCTCCTAGCCCCTCGGATAGAAACTGTTAAATCCTCAGGATTCTAACAGTTCTTCCTTATGTAGGCCAAGTTAATGACCGGGCTTAGGCGTTCAAAAGTAAGCCTGTCAGAGACAATCCCTCTGGCTCTACATAGGGCGGTGATTAGAGTAGGAAACCCAAGTCTAGTAGTGTTAGACTGGGCTATAGAAGTCATCTGGCCAGAAATAAGAGCTCCTATGTTCATGTCCATGCGAAAGACTAGGCCAAAGATCAGTCTAGCTCTGTCCACTGTCAGATCAGAGGTATGTGATGTGGGGGCCAGGTTGGAGTATGAGAGAACACTCCACACCTAGGCTAAAGTAGTCAAATCTTTCCTGAAAATCCTTCCAAGATGGCCCTCAGCGTTCAAAATGAACCATCTGCCCGGTATGCATAAGGCAGCCTCAATCTCTCTGTAATCTATGGGTAGCCAGCAGTATCTGGAGTATATGGGTAAAGTCTCACCCTCTGCCAATACCACAGGTGTCTCCAGGAATGTGTTGAGACTGTCAGCATCAATCTTCACTAAATGGCCTCTAACTCTGGCTTGCTTTGGTGAAGGGCCCTTAGAGCTGTATAAGTTTGCATAGAACTTTTTCACCAAAGCCAAGTCTATGCTCCCATCAACCAAATTGGTGAGGTGTTTATGGAAATTACGCCTCTCCAATTCAGTCTTAAAATCATCTAGCTCAGTGTGGTAGAGCTCCACCTTCCTCTCAGGCAAGATGTTTCTGCCCAGGACATTACCTGTGTACTGGTTCCAAGCATCTAAGGAGTGAAATCTCCTTGTATCATATTGTGATGTGGGTCTTGAACCAATACTCTTGCATTTCCTAGAAGCCATCTACAAATAAAAGAACCAAACAGTTAAACAGGACACAAGTTATTCAAATTCAAAAACTGAAGAAAAAAAAACTAAAAAAGACATTGGCCGCTTAGCGAGACATGGTCCGCTTAGCTAGCCTTAAAAAAATCACACTACCGCTTAGTGACATGTTAGGCCGCTTAGTGGAAGTTGCAAAAATTCAGCTTCTGCATAATCGGCTTAGCTGGCAAGTGCCCGCTAAGCCTAACCATTGCCACAAGGATTTGCGCTAAGCTTCTCAAGGTTCGCGCTTAGCGGCACCATACACTTCAGAACTAAGTATGGGATTTGCCGCAACGAAATGCGCTTTGCTCAGGTAAGCTCGGCTTAGCGCGCGGCTTCTAACAAAAAATTTGACTAAGTTACCTGGGCTTAGCGATTCATCCTCGCTTAGCCACAGGCATCTCAGCAAGAGGATGAGTGTTCATCCTCAAAAGATGAACTCGCTTAGCGTGGTAGGCGCACTTAGCGAGTTCTTCTGAGAATGCATATATTCAATGAATACTGATGAACTCGCTTAGCGCAGCATGCTCGCTTAGCGAGTTCATCGTTTTTTCCAGAAAAATGCAAAAAACACAATTCCTTTTCTTCACTTTTCAAGCCTCTAAAAGGCAGATCAAACATGCAAACCATCCCAAATAATCTATAAGGTTTTCTACCCTAAAGTTCAACAAAGGAAAAGAGAAAAGGAAGTAAGGAACATACTTGTATTGTTAATGCTTTGTGATTGGAAGTAGACAATGCAAAAAGAAAGAACAAATGCAAGTGTTCACTTCCGGCAAGTGCACCGGAACGCGCAAATAGTATAAAACAGTAAGAACCGAGTATCAAACTCTCGGGGAACTTGTGTTTCTTGGTAAAGCTATTTCAGTAAATAGGTGTCTAGTGTGAAAAGAGATGTGTTTACTATGAACAAGTGTGTGAACTAACTATTAAAAGGGAAAAATAACGTGAGAAATGATGCGTAAAAACAAGTAGACGACACGTTGGTCTTCCTAATAGCTGCCTGATGCTAGAAGGATATTCTCTACTTAACAATGCTCATGCGTTCTATGGCGTCTCCTGAAATGCTAAACCCCGATTCCTCATGATAGTCTAGCCTATTCCTGACCAAGCATCGTCCGCAGATTCCTCTTGTTGGACTAAACTCAGCCATGACCGCATTAAGACAAACGTACAACCATTAGGTTACCGTATCCTGATTCCTCATGAAAATACGACAAACTAGCCCTGTCCTATCAAGTTCTAAGAATCAAGACCAGTTTCCACTGTTGAATGATCCTAAAAACACATGCATCTACGTGATCAAGGCAAAAGCATGGTAGAATGAAGTTCTGATAACACAGTGAACACGCAAAACATCATTAAATAGATAAAAAGATATTTACATCAAGTACTTACAAGGAAGATCCAACGGAGGATTTAGCTTTCCATAACTGGGAAGCTTCCTTTACAACAAAGAGAAGATAATGAAAGATTGCAGAAATACAAGTAGTGGGGATGTCTCCTCCACCTCTAGGACATCACAATCACTCACAAACTTATCTCAAGCTCTCAAGACGGCTTCCTCTTCCAGCTTTGGTCTCTGCGGATCTTCACACAACAAATTCTCTCAAACTCTCTGTAACTTGGACCTTTCTCTCTCTAGAACTCTCCAATTATGCAGAAGCTTCAAGAAAAGGCCAAACTCCCCTAAAAAATTTGATTTCAGGCTTAAATAGGTGGCTTTGTTCGTGCTCGTGCGCTTAGAGCAATTTTGAACCGCTTAGCATCCATTAGTGAATTTCGGCTTAGCGTGGCTTTTCTCGCTCAACGGATGGACTAAAGCGGTGCGCTTAGCAGGATGACCCTTCGCTCAGTGAATATGCACAGTTCATCCTCCTTCCAGATTCTTTCTCGCGCTCAGCCGAGAAGTGTTGCGCTCTGTAGATGGCTCGCTAAGCCCGAAGATTGGCTTAGCGAGAAGGTGAAAATCAGTACTTCAAAACTTGCCTAATTAACCTGAAATTGAGAGAAAAATGATTATTAAACACACAAAATGGAAGTACTAAGTATTTATTACCTACTTTTAACAAAAACACTATAAAATACCCATAAATTGGAGGAGTTTGATACAATTTAGACAAGTTTTATACACAAAAGTTAGTCGTATTCATCGACTAACAACAAGGTGTGCAAATTTTTGGAGAGAGAGAATGCAGAGAAAGAGTTTGTGAAATTTGGCAATTATGAGTGTAACTACCGTTACACTTACTTAAGCAGTTTTCAACCTTCTCGCTTAGCGGACCGCTACGCTAAGCGAGCCAGAGAGACGTTTGGTTTCTCAATGAGGCTCGCTTAGCAGATCTGCACGCTTAGCCGACGTTTGAAATTCAAAATCAATTTTTTTTACACAAAGGGCTTGGCTTAGCATGCGGATAAGACCACTTAGCGAGTTCTGTAGATCAAAAAACCTGCAACTCTCGCTAAGCCGGGCTCTGGGCTGGCTTAGCTAAAATGATGCATCTTGAGAATAGAGGAGAGAGCGCGCTTAGCAGAAAAGGAATCACTTAGCACTTACACTCCTGCAAGCATTTGAGCTTAGCTGCCATGAGTGGCGCTTAGATCGATGAAACCCAGTTTAGGCCGCAAGGAATTCAGCTTAGCTACCATGACTGGCGCTTAGCTCCCTGAACCCCAATTTTGGCAGCAAGGAAATGAGCTTGGCGGCAACAAGTCACGCTTAGCCAAAGAATAGAATACGCTTAGCGGTCAGGCCATCGCTTAGCCGAATTCAGATCGAATTGACATTGGCTTAGCTCAGCCTTGGCCAGCTTAGCAGACCAAATCAGCCTAGGATGCAAGGGTTGAGCGCTAAGCACTTGAGACTCGCGGCTTAGCACATGACCAAAGATGTGCTTAGCACGAGGCTTGCGCTTAGTGAAAGGACTATTTTTCAGAAAATATTTTCTAAGTTATTTTTTAGTCCCTTTCTCAAGAAATTGAAACCCTTATATCTAACATTCAAGGATAAGCTGATATACTCTGTGACATCCTGGAAATTTCTACCCAGAATTTTTGGAAACGATGTATTTTGAATGATTATATATATATAAGTATTATTCAGTGTATATGCATATATGTTCTTGATAGAAGTAGGAATAGTGGGGGCAAGATATGCGGGTTAGGCTAATTAAGGAAGAGAAATCCATAACTGGGAGGTTATGGGTTAATTCTTAATTAATTAGTTTAAAAATCATCGTTTTGCATGCGACTTAGATTTTAACGAAACCAACCTCTGAACCACGCTCGGGGTCTTATTCTGAGCGTTTTGATATATATATTGATTACTTTCGAAAACTGGCCCCGACGGACGTAGAGAAACGCGAGGAACTGGAACCAGAGAAACGACATGCAAACCGAGGCAGGATTTTAGCGTTTCAAAGGTCAGATTTTTTCTCACTTTTTGTGGCTGAGTATGAGTCACAATCAAAAGAGAAAGTGGGCCCTTTTTACTCCACTCAAATGGAGACATGTGGCATAGTTTATAATAAAATAATAGGAAAAAAAACCCTTTTTAAAACCAAAAAGCTGTATTCTCTCTCCTCACTCAGCCCAAATTTCAGACAGCTCTCTCTCCCTCTCCCTCACGTTGCTTTTCTTTCTCCTTCATTCTCCATTGAAGCTCCAAACAAAGCTCCAATCTTTGGTGCCCATTTCTGCTCCAAATCGCGAAAGGGGGGCATTTTCGGAGTCGTGAAGCGCGTCTCTACGTGTAGGACTTCGAAATTGCAGGTTTGGGTGGACTTCTTTCTCTCTTGATTTTCGTGGGTATGGGGTTTTGGGAGATATGATGGGTAGTTTTGCTAGTTTTCTGCTTCATGATAGTTATTTGTGAAGAAACTTGTTGAAGGCATGTTGAACTTGCCATGTTTGGATGAGTTAAACATACCCATTCTGTTTTAGGGTTTTCATGATGATGCTTGTGATGTTTATGTGCTGAAAATGCTTATGGAAAACTGTTAGAGATGAAGGGTGGAATTTAACCTAGGGTTAGAAGGTGAGAATAGGGTGTTATGAGTGGAAAAAGAGTGAATTTTTGAGGGCTAGAAGGCCAAATCTGGAATTGGTAGTATTTAGGGGTTAGAGTGAGTTAATCCTAGCTTGAAATGCCATTTAGGACTTATGAGAAAGGTTAGGTTGTGCTAGAGAGAAAAACAAATAACCAAAGTGAACAAAGAGCCATTTCTAGGGTAAACTTGGGTGTTGAGAAGTCAAATTTTGATTCGGTGGAATTTTAGGTGTAAATCCAGTTTGAGCAAGTTTAGATTGATGTTATGGACTGGTGTGAGGTGAGAGTTTGCTTCAAATTTACCCCATTCTCAATTTCACTTTTCAAACCTAGAAAACCCATTGAATTGAGGGGTTTTGGACACCTAGATTTTGTGTTGCTGTGGTTTGAAGCTTGACTTTGGTTTAGACATGATTGATACATGATTTGGGACTTGTAGGATTTGATTTGGGCAAGATTGGATGAGAGGAAGTGTGGTTTTCGAAATCTGCACTTTATGCAGAATTTTGCTGTGAAATTGTGCAGCAGAATTTGGCATAAGTGCAGAAAAATACTTATGTTTTGCTGGTTGTGGAAAGAGTAGTGCAGAATGAGTTCTGAATGTTTGCTAGTAGATCCCAACGGTCAAAATGTAGGTTTATGTACTAGAGACTTCCAGTAAAATTTTCGAGTCGATCCAACGGTTAACGAACTGGAACGAAGGAATTGTTACTGGAATCTTTAAGTGAGAAAAGCTGTGATTTTGGTTGGTGTTTTGGGCAGAGTTTTCTGCCTTTGCCCTGTTTTGCTTGGCTGTGATAGTTTGTGCTGTTTGAATGTTGTATTACTTGGATGTTGGGGAAGCTTGGGAGGATTGATGGGGACCCGGTGTTGAGAGAAACGAGGATATGGGCTACGTGGGAGTACGTGAGCTCAGTTGGAGGTGGGCAACAGGGGATGGTGGGTTTATGCGCGATTTGTGGATGTGGAAAACTTGTTGTGCACCATCGCCCGACCGCCACCTAGTACCACATGTGATGGGTACCCCATAATCCTACAAGCTTTAGATGAGGAAGTGTAGAAGGGTGAAACTTCCTACTTTTATTCGTTGACCACAGAGTGGTACCTGGAGATATGTCGCGGGGGTCAGGAGATATGTCGCGGGGGTGCTATTGCCCAAAACCAAGCTTGACCAATCCCGACCCAACCCGGGCATAGTCAGTCAGAGAGAACTTGTGATGTACCTAAACAGGTGAGCTCCTGGCAGTCAACATATAAAAGGAACAAAGACCACAAAGCAAGGAGGCTTGTGGTGGCTGGCCAGCTGTGAAACGTGATTGATATGTGAGATATGGCCTCTGGTAATCGATTACCAAGGGTGGGTAATTGATTACAAGGCTTAAAAATGAAGACAGGAGACTAAGATGGTCTCTGGTAATCGATTACCAAGGGGTGTAATCGATTACTAGGCTTGAAAACGAGGTCAGGAAGCTAGGGAAGTCTCTGGTAATCGATTACCAAGGGGTGTAATCGATTACCAGGCTTCAAAAAGGGGTCTGGAAGACTATGGAGGCCTCTGGTAATCGATTACCAGACTGTGTAATTGATTACACAGAGGAATGGGTCACTGGTAATCGATTACTAGGTATGTGTAATCGATTACACAGTGCCTTTTTCAGGTTTTCATGTCCTGAAGCTGTGTGATTCGAGTTTGGCCTCTGGTAATCGATTACCAAGGCTGTGTAATCGATTACCAGAGATGAAAAGCCTTAAGATACCCCTTTTACTTGCATTTAGTGGTTATGAGACGAATTGTGTTGCGGCATAGTTAGATTCTTGTGAAAGAGTCTACCCCTTTCTTTTCTTCCTTGTAGATCGTGATGGCGGCGCAGCTAATTCATGATCGAGTAGAGATGGAGTGCCTAGAGGGAGCCTGGGAGACCCTTGAAGGCAACACGAGGTGCCGATTTCGGGGCATGATTCGATTTACGGCTACTTCATTGGTGCATCCAGATGAACCCGTGCGCACGCTTCAGCGTACTGTGAAGTGGATACTACCCACGCCTACACCATACCGTCTAGTGGAGCCAGTCCAAGTGATCGAGGTGACGTCATCCGAGGAAGACCCTGAGGAGGATCCCGAGGAGCTACCTCCTGAGCCTGCTGTGGATGCTCTTGACTTTCTAGAGGGTGATGAGGACCCACTTCCTAAGGTGGATTCTCCCGATGAAGTCATGTCGGCATCTGAGGCAGACTCTACGGAGGATAGTGGCCCGAGAGAGATGGCGACCAGTGGAGGCTCTTCACCATAGTGGACAGTTCCATGGACTAGTTTTATATGCTTTTTGAGGGTGGGTGTATCTAGGACTGACTGTTAGGTTTACTCTTTTGTTTTTGTATGGGTAGACCTGTTGTATAGGAATTTGATGATTGTATACATTTGGCTGAAGCCATCACTGTGGACACCTTTGCTCTGGATGACACTATGTATTTTGTAAAACTCCCATATTTTGGACAGCTTTAAATGATGAATGCATTTATGATCAATCTTGTTATTTGAAAAGAAAGCATTAGCAACTTTATTTGTAAAAGAGTTTATCGACCGTATTTTATTCTTTTATTTTCACGTGACGACCTAAAGTAATGGCTGGTACATTCTTCCTTTTTAAACAGCAAAATAGTTTAGAGATTATGAACGGTAAGAAAGAAATGACTCTGAATAGAGTTGTGAACTGGTCATTCAGGACTCTATAGTGAGGATTTTCCTTCTAAACCTAGTTATGGTGAAAAGAGAAAGAAATGAAAAAGAAAAAGAAAAATAAAATTTACCATGGTTTTTGTTATTTAATTCATTACCATTAAACCAGTCATTAATTTAGGGACGCCACATACTCCAATGTACAGATTATAAAGCAAGTTTCGCATGATATAATGCATGAAAAACAAAGATAATAGAAATTAAAACTGGGTTGCCTCCCAGGAAGCGCTTCTTTAACGCCATTAGCTTGACGCTTTTACCTCAATGGGTGATATCATGTTGTGGTTCTTACCTCCAGAACCTCTTGACCCAGTTCCATTACCTGTAAGCAAACATTTTATTCTGGACCAGGCTTGTCTTCAACAAATAAATCAAAATCAATTTTCTAATCTTCAAAACCCATCTCCATCTTCTTTCTACCCATATCAACTATGTAGCTTGCAGTTAACATGAATGGCCTTCCCAATATTACAGGAATGTCAGTATTTTCACAAATATCCATTACCACAAAGTCTGCCGGGAAGATAAAATGTTTCACTCTAACCAGCACATCTTCAATTACTCCATATGATTTGGTAATGGAGCGGTCAGCAAGTTGTAAAGTCATCTTAGTGGGCATGATCTCCAACTCTCACAACCTTCTGCACATGGAGAGTGGCATTAAATTAATACTGGCTCCCAGGTCAATATGATCCTTTCCCACAGTGACTTCTCCAATTGAACAAGGAATAGTTACACTCCCAGGGTCTTTATGCTTGGGTGGAAGGATCTTTTGAATCACAGCACTACAATTTCCTTCCACTACGATGTTTTCCTGGTGAATATACTTATGTTTCCTTGTTAACGTATCCTTCAAGAACTTGGAGTAGAATGGCTGATGTGTCATTATTTTCTCCTATTTCTTAACCCTTTTTTTCACCATTTTAATTACTGATTATCCTTAATTGTCAAATTAATTATGCAATTTTATCATTTGGTCCTACTTGAATAATTTAGTGTTTTTAATTTAATTTCAGGAGAATTATAAGCAATTGGGCTTGAATCCGAAAATGGGCTTGGACTTGAAGAGAGCATACAATTTTATTTTATCAAATCTTATCTTATCAAGATTTTATTTCATCTAGATTTTATTTCGTCCAGATTTTATTTCATCCAATCTTATCTAATCTTGTCCAGATTTTATTTTATTTCGTTTATGGGCTTGGACTTAAAATATATTTGTAAGCTTTGGGACTAAGGACCAATATAACAGCACCAAGGTTTTTAGTTTAGAGAGTTTCTTTGGAGAGGAGAATAATTTTAGGTTTTGCAATTCCAGTTTTTATTGTTGTTTATGCGCACTCTTCACGTAGAATAAAATTCATTTTCTGCATTTTCGTTTCTGCTCCAATCTACAATTTGGTTTTCTACTGATTAATGGAAGGCTAAGTCTCCAGCGTTGTTTTCTCTTGTCGCAACCTACCCTTCGGCGGGAGGGCGACGCGTGACTCGCGGGATGCGTGTTCCACGAAAGGAATACGCACGGAGTCGCCACCAACGTTTATTTGAGGAAAACGTCGGAAAAGACGCGATCTACGAACTTTTAAGTGAAAGGTTCGGGAGTTGTATTTACGCACGGGGAAGGTATTAGCACCCCACACGTCCGTCCCAAGGGACGGCAACCTTTAATCGAATGTGCAAACATGACTTTGATTTTTACGTTCCCTTTTATGTCCTTATATCCTTTATACCCTTTTTATATTTTTCCTTTTTTGTGGTCGACAAGGGTGTTTCCCTTTGCTCCTACGTATTCCTCAATTTGCGATGAGGAAATCAGACCTACGTAGTTCTTTCTTATCAAGTGATTCTTTTTTACTTAAGAGGTGATCATTTTAAGGCGTTGGACCTTAAAAATGATCCATTTTACTTAGTGAGAAATTGAAATGACAAACTTAAAAAGCCTATTTTTATCGACGAGCTTGACTAGGCGAGTTGATTTTAGCCTTAGTTTCACTTTAGTTATTAATCAATTCGATTAAGAATGAGAAATCCCAAAGAGAAAACGTCTGATTGATTTTCTGCTTTATTTTGCTAAAAGATGTTTTTTGATTATTATATTATTTTTTACCTCTTTTTTGATTTCCAACGTGGTTACGGCACGACCGAACGGTCGAAATTTATTTTAACCGAAGTTAACGGATAATACAATTCAAACGTTCGGTGGAAATTGATTTTATTTTTAAGTTAAGCGAGAAATGACTTAAGTAAAATGGCTTAAGCACGTCAACAGGGGGTATAAAAAGTAAACAAAACGAGAATAAAAATGCACGAAACACAATGTGGACCACTACGGGTACATAGAATGAATCGAAAAGCTTGGTTCGAGGTACTTACCCGTTGAAGATCGAAGAACGATGAAGAACGAATGAAGAACGTCGAAGAACGGCCGAAAACCTTCGCGAAATTCCTCACGGAAAACGTTACGGAAACGTTTCGGAAGCGCCTCGGCTTAGATTTTCTTCACGGAAACAATTTTTCCAAGCAAATTCGAAAGAGAGAGAAGTGCCTAAGGGGCTGAACCCTTTTCCTTCTCACTTCCTCCCCTATTTATAGCAAAATAAGGGAGGTGGTTGCCGCCCAGCTCGCCTAGGCGAGCCAGGTTGCTTCCTCCAGAAGCAACAGCCTTCTGGAGGAATATTCTGGAGGGCCCAAGTGGGCCTGGGTGCTATTTGCACCCCCATTTTTACTAAGTACACCCCTCTGCTTTTTTTTGGTGATTCTTTTTTCGTAAAGTTACGGAAACTTATGAATTTCGTAACGATACTTGTTTTCTTTCTGTAATGTTACGGAACCTTGCGGATTACATAATCATCCCCTTTTTTACTTACGGAATGTTACGGAATCTCACTTAATTATGCAACGATGCTTCCATTTGATTTCCGGTGTGTCACGGAAACTTACGGATTGTGCATCAATATATTTTTTGGTTTTCCGGCATGTCCTGGAATTTCACAAATTGCCTAATGATGGGTGCCAAGCACCTCACAAGGACCAAAGAAAGGTCGCATGTCATCAAGCAAAGGTCCCCGGACGAAATTAGGGTATGACAGTTGCCCCTCTTTACTTGTCTTTTATTGGAGATAAAAGGAAAGTAAAGATAAGACACTAATTTCGTTCCTCTCGATTTGACGAGAGTCGCGGGTGACCATAAAATCTCCACATGCAAATGACTTGTTGTTCCCAGAATTTCACAAATTGCCTA